>NC_056733.1:119144714-119284714 GCF_019279795.1 Protopterus annectens | reverse complement strand
CCTCTTTTGTATGTCACCACGGGGCCAATACCCAAACTTTCCATGGTGATTCGGTCCTCAACCATGAAATTCCAGTTGTTAACCAAAATTTTCCTCAGATTAAAGGCATCCATTGAAAATTGCATCAGGAAACTAGTGACATAAGTATTCCCTACTTCCCTACTAGTAGCTATATATCTTACTAGAGAAATAGGTAAAAGTGGGATTTCATCAATGTCACTGTACGCTTTGGACAAGAGAGGCTTAAAATGGCCAGTTTCTCTCTTATATCTAACTTCTTTAATTAAACCATCTATAAGGGAACTTAGATAAGCATGTTTTATAAACATATTCCTAAGATTTTCACATTCTATGAGAAAATCCTCATTACTAGAGATCATTCTCGAAGCCCTAACTAGCTGCCCCTTGACTACATCTCTCTTCTGATAGAAAGGGTGGCAACTTTCAAAATGCAAGAACGAATTAGAATATGTAGCTTCCTAAAGATGCATGCAGCATATTTATTGAAAGCTGTATCTTTCCAGAGCCATATGTCCAGACAGCTAATTGCCTGTTCATCAAATTGGAAAGTGAACTCCAAAAAATTAGTAAATGATGTCATGATCTCAACTAATCTTCGTGCATGTTCCTCATCCCCTTTTAAAAAGAATAACATATCACCTTGGTACCTCATGTACCAGACTACACTCTCCTTAAAGATGGAATTTGGGAAAAGGTGTGTTCGCTCCCAAAATGCCATGACAGCACTAGCAAAACTGGCACCGCAAGGGGAGCCCATAGCAACCCCTGATTTCTGAAGAAAATATTCTTCCTTGAACATGAAAAAATTATTATTTCACATTACCTCTAACAATGCAATGACTAAATCAATATCTGCCCCTTCCATTTGTTAAGTAAAAGAAAATCACAAACCCATTTGAGGCCTAATTCCTGGGGAATGACTGTGTATGGATCTTTAATATCTACAGTCAAGAAATTATACGAAAGGTCAAATTCTAGTTTGTTAAGACCTTCCAAAAAAGCCCAGGAATCCCTACAAATTTGTGCTTCAGATTTTGACAAAGGTTTGAGTCTAGAATCAAACCATTTGGCACAAGCGTAGGTAATAGATTGACGACCATCAATGATTGGGCGGAAGGGTGGATCCAGTAAGTTTTTATGTATTTTCGGGACTCTGAAAATAACTGGAATTAGGGGGGCTGGCATGGTTAGATATTTGGTATGTATCAATGGAAATGGATGTGTCAATAAACAAGTCACTTAGAAAAATTCTAATATGTTGGTATGCCTGATTGAGTTCATTTATGATTACCTTTACGTAATTAGTGCTTGTTAACATGTTATCTATTTTACTATTGTAACATGTGTCGTCCATAAACACATTTCCCCCTCCCTTGTACGGTTGCATGACCCGGATGTTTTGTGATTTTATAAAATCAATAAATTCCCTCTGAGCTTTCGTGATGTTACTGCGAAACTTGCCACAATTGTTTAAGTTGTTAAGTAACACTCTAATATGCATTTCACTGGCTTTCTCAAAAATTGCCAATGTTCCCTGCAATGGTGGGTTAAACACACTAGAAATGCGCTCATCAGAAACTATATTGTTATTAACTCCAAACATGATATTTAAATTAAGTTTCTGTACAGAAAATTTCAAATCACACAGTGTTCTTTAGATGAAAAGTCCACCATGTCCTGTGGAATACTCAAGGAGCAAAAATCAAAAATGTTAAAGTCACTTTGAGTACTACGATGGATAGAAAGGTTATTCTCCATCAAATATTGTCCAGTTTCGTGTTCAGAATATGTTACCTCCTCCTCCAGTTGTTCTTCTTCCTCTGTTGTTTGGGAAGATTGTTGTTGTGATACAACTGGTTGGTATTCCTGTTGTTCTGCAATTGAAAATCCTACCCGTTGTTGTTTGAATTTTGGAAACCTGTTGCACCCGAGGAGTCTGCTAAACGGCGTTCCTGGTTGTTTCTAATCCTATCACTGCTATGCACTACTCCATTGAGTTCATCGGCGGCTTCACATTCAAAGCCTATGATGTCATCAGCAAAGGCCGGTGAGGAGTTGTCAGTTGCCATAGCAGCCGAAGCGTGTAATACAGTCAAAGGCAAAGAAGGAGGATCAGGGTAAGCAATTTTCTGTGCATAATGAGCTTGGTCTCTTTTGAGTTTGCAAGTTTTAGTGTCCAAAATTTTAGAGATCAGCGCTTGGATACTGGAAAAAGTCCTTTTAAAATCAAATTCATACCGGCCAAAGTCAGGGTCAGTTTTGATTTCATTATCAAGTGTTACCAGTTGTACTTGTAGTTCCCTCATTTGTTTTTTGTAGTTGTTAATCAATAAATCTAACAAGTCAAGACCTTGCTTGTTGAATAGATCTAGCAAATGTGAGTGAGACTCGGAATTTTTCATAACTGCTGATGGATATTTCCACTGTCTTAGACCCTTAGAGACTATTTTTTGCTTAATACATTCCCTAAAGTACAAAATTTCAACTTGAAGTTTTTTGTATTTAAGTAATTTACTATCAAAATCTTTCAATTTAGAAACAATGTTATTTTAATTGATGGAATTGTTTGTTTGTATATTGGAACCCTCCAACTTGAATAAGGCAGGCATATTGAAATATTCAGTCAAAGATGGTATTGCCGATCTGTCAGGATTAGTGCTGTTGTTATTCTGTGAGGTAGTTATCACATTAGGTGCTCCATTGAATCCTGCAGATCTATCAGGAGATTGTACAGGAGTAGTAACACTTCTTCCAATACTGTGTGTACTCACTGTATTAGGAATAGGCTGAACAGTGGATTTGAGTAAATTGTCCTGTTGAGTGATACGCTTAGATAGTTCATCTACACAACCAGATAGCTGTTGGATGAGAGCTGTTAAGGCCCCTACGGCATTCGCCTCAGGTGAGGAACCGCTAGCTCTGCTGGCTTCTTGCTCCTGAGAAAATAGTAATTGAGAAGGCAGTCCAGTGCCGGTTGCTATAACTTACTCAGACAAGTAAAAAGCAACACAAACCAACTGCAAATTATGAAAAAACAACAAAAGAGGCAAGCTGACACGACCACAATCCAATTTATTGTTAGCGCTTTTGTATAGTAAATGCTTATACTTCTTCAGACATAATTTTCTTCAAGTTGAAATTTTGTACTTTAGAGAATGTATTAAGCAAAAAATAGTCCCTAAGGGTCTAAGGCAGTGGAAATATCCATCAGAGTTATGAAAAATTCCAAGTTTCACTCACAATTCCTAGATCTATTCAACAAGCAAGGTCTTGACTTGTTAGATTTATTGATTAACAACTACGAAAAACAAATGAGAGAACTACAAGTACAACTGGTAGTGCTTGATAATGAAATCAAAACTGACCCTGACTTTGGCCGGTATGAATTTGATTTTAAAAGGACATTTTCCAGTATCCAAGCACTGATCTCTAAGATTTTGGACACTAAAACTTGCAAACTCAAAAGAGATCAAGCTCATTAAGCACAGAAAATTGCTTACACTGATCCTCCTTCTCTGCCTCGTCAGCCTGTATTACATGCTTCAGCTGCTATGGCAACTGACAACTCCTCGCCGGCCTTTGCTGATGACATCATAGGCTTTGAATGTGAAGCTGCTGACCAACTCAATGGAGTAGTGCGTAGGAGTGATAGGATTAGAAACAACCAGGAACGCTGTTTAACAGACTCCTCGGGTGCAACAGGTTTCCAAAATTCAAACAACAACGGGCAGGATTTTCAATTTCCAGAACAACAGGAATACCAACCAGTCGTATCACAACAACAATCCTCCCAAACAACACAGGAAGAAGAACAACCAGAGGAGGAGGTAACATATTCTGAACATGAAACTGGACAATATTTGATGGAGAATAACCTTTCTATCCATCGTAGTACTTAAGGTGACTTTAACATTTTTGGTTTTTGCTCTTTGAATATTCCACAGGACATGGTGGACTTTTTGTCTAAAGGTTTTAACTTTCTACCCAGTTCTGGGGCTAATATAGCTAGAACACTGTGTGATTTGAAATTTTATGTATGGAAACTTAATTTAAATATCATGTTTGGAGTTAATAACAATATAGTTTCTGATGAGCGCGTTTCTAGTGTGTTTAACCCACCATTGCAGGGAACATTGGCAATTTTTGAGAAAGCCAGTGAAATGCATATTAGAGTGTTACTTAACAACTTAAACAATTGTGACAAGTTTCGCAGTAACATCACGAAAGCTCAGAGGGAATTCACTGATTTTATAAAATCACAAAACATCCGGGTCATGCAACTGGACAAGGGAGGGGGGAATGTGTTTATGGATGAGACATTTTACAATAGTAAAATGGATAACATAATAACAAGCACTAATTACGTAACGTTATCCATACATGAACTCAATCAGGCATTCCAACGTATTAGAATTTTTCTAAGTAACTTGTTTATTGACACATCCATTTCCATTGACACATACCAATATCTAACCATGCCAGCCCCCCTAATTCCAGTTATTTGTGGAGTCCCAAAAATACATAAAAATTTACAGGATCCACTCTTCCGCCCAATCATTGATGGCTGTCAATCTATAACCTACGCTTGTGCCAAATGGTTTGATTCTAGACTCAAACCTTTGTCAAAATCTGAAGCACAAATTTGTAGGGATTCCTGGGCTTTTTTGGAAGGTCTTAACAAACTAGAATTTGACCTTTCGTATAATTTCTTGACTGTAGATATTAAAGATCCATACACAGTCATTCCCCAGGATTTAGGCCTCGAATGGGTTCGTGATTTTCTTTTACTTAACAAATGGAAGGGGCAGATATTGATTTAGTCATCGCATTGTTAGAGGTAATGTGAAATAATAATTTTTTCATGTTCAAGGAAGAATATTTTCTTCAGAAATCAGGGGTTGCTATGGGCTCCCCTTGCGGTGCCAGTTTTGCTAGTGCTGTCATGGTATTTTGGGAGCGAACACACCTTTTCCCACATTCCATCTTTAAGGAGAGTGTAGTCTGTTACATGAGGTACCAAGGTGATATGTTATTCCTTTTAAAAGGGGATGAGGAACATGCACGAAGATTAGTTGAGATCATGACATCATTTACTAATTTTTTGGAGTTCACTTTCCAATTTGATGAACAGGCAATTAGCTTTCTGGACATATGGCTCTAGAAAGATACAGCTTTCAATAGATATGCTACATGCATCTTTAGGAAGCTACATATTCTAATTCGTTCTTGCATTTTGAAAGGTGCCACCCTTTCTATCAGAAGAGAGCTGTAGTCAAGGGGCAGCTAGTTAGGGTTTCGAGAATGATCTCTAGTAATGAGGATTGTTTCATAGAATGTAAAAATCGTAGGAATATGTTTGTAAAATATGCTTATCCAAGTTCCCTTATAGATGGTTTAAATAAAGAAGTTAGGTATTAGAGAGAAACTGACCATTTTAAGCCTCTCTTGTCCAAAGGGTACAGTAACATGGATGAAATACCACTTTTACCGATTTCTCCAGTAAGATTTGTAGCTACTAGTAGGGAAGTAGGGAATAATTATGTCACTAGTTTCCTGACACAATTCTCAATGGATGCCTTTAATCTGAGAAAAATTTTGGTTAACAACTGGAATTTCATGGTTGAGGACCGAATCGCCATGGAAGGTTTGGGTATTGGCCCCGTGGTGACATACAAAAGAGGGGCGAATTTGAAAACTTTGTTTGAAACCGATAGCAAGCACCCCAAATCCAACTGGGGGATGAACAAATGTGGACGTTGTTACTACTGCAAATATATTCATGTAGGGACACATGTTTCTATCAGAGGTAGAAAATACACTATAAAAGGTCGGTTTAATTGTGAAAGCCAAGGCATAGTATATCTAGCTACCTGTCTCCAATGTTCGGCCTTTTATTTGGGCAAAACAGAATGCCCTTTTAAACAACGAATATATGAACACATATATTGTATATCTAGAAACACTATTACCAATGCCTTGGCTAAACACATTATCGATTTTCAGTCAAATTCTTTTCAATTTATAATAGTAGACCAAGTCCCCAGAAATGTCAGGGGGGTTCCTTGGAATCTTAAATTAGGATATCGGGAACTTATTTGGCAACTGCAGACTGATGCACATACGTATCCTGGTCTGAATGAAAAACGTTCAATCAAATGTTTATTAAAACTAAAGTCACTAGCCAGATGTGAACCATATAAGTCAAAATATTTAAGGTGTGGTTTCTTGAGATTCAATTTTTAGCATTAAGAAGAGTGCTACTAATGTAATTCCAATAATTTTTCCATGTGTTTTCAAAATTTCAAGTTTCAAGCTTCCTTGCTACTGTGGAGATGGTAATTTTTGTGTAAGTGACACCCGCACAATGCTCTTTTTGCTGAGCAGTGTATTTTATGTTTAGTAGGTTGCATGATTTTATTTTCCAGGTGTACCTTTAAATATTAACAAGTTATTCAACAGTGAATTTGTTTTAATTGAATAATGAGTCCTACATGGGCTGATTGAAGAATTTGTGATACTTTTAAACAGAGATATGTGGGTAAAAAATTATGTCTGAAGAAGTATAAGCATTTGCTATACGAAAGCGCTAACAATAAATTGGATTGTGGTCATGTCAGCTTTCCTATTTTGCTGTTTTTTTCATTGTTTGCAGTTGGTTCGTGTTGCTTTTTAAATATTTAATTTAATTTACTTTTGATGATAGTGGTATTTAATTATATTTGATATTTTTCTGTCTGCTTCTAGTGGTTATATTTTGCATACTCATTAATTTTGGACTTTATTTTCATTACTTCTGAATGAAAAAGTCAGCCTTTATTTATTACCCTTCCTCTGGACTTCTACAGTATTTTATCAAATGAATACAATACAAAATGTGCTAGATGCTCAAATGAGTGGATGTTCTAGACTTTTAATTTGTGTTTTGTCTCCTTGACTTTTGGCTAATATTTCTGGATTTTATTTAATTGTACACTGTACTAGGTGATTACACAAGGACTACATGTCTGTACAGTACTAATTTTCGAGGGGGTCACTACAGGAAGAGCTGTGCAGCTAAGTAGACATGCATTAGGTACTAAATACCATTATACTGAACACAGGAAAGCATAAGAAAAGAAAGGTTTGTGGCAGGAGCAGCACTACAGCACAGCATGTAACCAACATGACAGATGTCATAGGCAAGACACAGAAGTGCGGTCAAGTAATGCCTGCTCACACGTGCAGTGTAGTGGTATATATCTGCATGTAGCACATATCTGATAGAAGAAACACAGCACAGTGACCGAATGATACATCAATGTCAGTGTGCACAGTAAAGTGGCAGTCCTGTTCATCGTTTAAATTGGATGGAAATGTGGCAGACAGGAAGGTAGGAAAAGGGATAACAACAAGCAGAGAGAAACACAGAAGGGTACCCTTAAGGTATGAAACAGGGGGGTAAGGGTCACTTGTTTCTTAGGAAAAAGATACAATGCACTTTGTAAGTGTTACAAAAGAAGGGTGGTGGGGAAGGTAGTGAGGGATGGCTGTGGATATGATAGAAGGAGAAAGGCAGATAGCAGAGGAGAACAGACAATCACAGAACACAGACAGAGATGGCATACACACAAAAGTGGGGAAGGACAGTTGACGGACAAATACATACAGAGGGTGAATGATGGGGAGGATCAGACAATGAACAGTGAATGGAGAACAACACATAAAGGAGGAAAAGCAGAAGGATGGGGCTAGAGTTAGGTCCTGGCATGGCTGAATGCCAAGACAGCCCAGAAAGCAAGAAACCCAGACATCCCCATCTCAGTGCCCAATGTTATGGGCAGGTCGCTCCCCAATGGCCTGATAGATGAGGCGTACTGGTTGTATTACTCCATCACTCATGCCAGAAAGTGCTCCATGTTGCCAAGGCAAGCAGTTGTTGGCATTCCTCAGCAGCCATCAGCCTCCATAATTGATGTTCAAGATCGCTGGAGATTCCTCTGGTCCACTTTCAAGAGAGCATCTTTCACCCTCCCATAAGAATTAGACATGGAGGGTACCAGTACCCACCTCCAGGTCACCTCTAGCAGGGAGTCTGTTGTATCTCTGCTGAGAAGCAAGCCTGGCAGCTACTGGGGACCAAGTGCCAGAAGCAGTGACTGGCACAAACTAAGGTGACATCAGCTTCACCTCCTCCTGTTCCAAAAGTGGATATGCAGAAGAATGATGCATTCAGGGATAAACAAATATCGTGTATATGCTACAAACACAGTTGCAGCTGAACAGTGGATTGGCATGAACGTCATACATACTCCACTGCCTGAAGAGGAGCTTCCATCTTTTGCAGCACCCAACCACGTTTGCCTGTTGCTCCCCTACTGCTGATATGCAAAGTATATACAATTAGGTTTCCATGTGTAACAATTAAGATAGTTGAAGACATAGGTACTAAAACAATGCTTACATTAAATTTCACACTCACTGTCCTTAACTTCTGTGTTGGGGTGGTGCCACTTCAGGTCACTGCACCCATGCCGGCACTACTTACCAGAATGTTTGATGTTGGTGACATCACAAAGCATTCCAGTCAGCTCATGTCAGGTGTCCAGTTCCTGCAAAGACACACAAATAGCAAACTGGTGCTGCATAGCACTAGTGAAAACCATACATAACCTCGCAACTGCCCAGATTTTGCATCATATTTTTTATCTTTTCTTCTTAAAATTTAGTTTTTCTGGCAAATCATTACCATGATATTGAGGATTAAAGTGAAAAAATATTGACAGACATTTGAGTTTCAGACTTCATACTCTTCAGAAAATTCATGCTAATGCAACACCTGTTATTCTATCAGCTTTCTAAATTTGTAAGAGGAATATTTAAACATTTCCCTATTTTTTTGGCTTTTGTCCCCCATTATTAATGGCTTTGTCCAGATTTCTTGCTCTAAGAGGTTGAGAGGTATGAAACCATACTCATTTGAAATAGAGGAATTTCCGTAAAGTCTTTGTAGTTGTGGGACATCCCAGAGTTAAGGAAGGAGTTCTGCCTAGTAAAGTACTTCAATAACTACAACAGCAATCCTCATGGAGGATGCCAGTGAGAATAAGGCAGATGTTATGATGTATGTGTAACTGGGAACTCATAATGATGTTACCATTTCCCTGTGGCTGGAAAGTTCGAACTGTGAAGATAGGAAACCATAGGAAAGACACGTCACAAGGGGTGTTGGATGCCAGAACCATATACTGAAACATGGCTACAGAACATAAATGCCAGTGGAGGCTTTGCATAATACTAACTGCAGCTGATAATAGGTGCATAAAGGGGGAAGACTGTGGCCATAGGTATAAGCATCCCACAGTGCACCTTATACATTTGCATGTTTTTCCCATAAGTGTATAGGTAATGACACGACCACATAAAACAAACAATACCTTTAAAAATTCACTAGGCAGGAGAATGAACTGATACTGCAGGCCCTTTGCCCACGACATGCACCTCCTGGCAAAGGTGCCACAGACAAGCATTACTGGGAGTAGATTTTGTGGGAAATGATGCAGGATGTAAATAATGTGTATGATCATAATAAACTCTATAAGAGATGTAATGAAGTGCTACTGATATGATACTTCACATAGGTTCATAGACATGTACTAGGCTAGTTGCCTTAATGAGCCATTTAAGCCTAACCAATTTCCATCAAAGGTCAGAATCAAACTATGTAGCTTGTGTCTGTGAGGTAAAAACCTTTACCATTATGCTAGCCCCTAAATCCCAAAGGAAGGAAAGGAATAGGTATGGGACTTTGCATCAGACAGGGCCACCACAAGGGAAGGACAACCGATATGGAAGTGGCACACTGAAGTTGAGGAGTTTTTTGGTGTCATTTGTCATAATCTGTTGTTAGGTCACTGGTGGCAAACGTTGCATCCATAGGTGCCATCTTGAGACATACTGCAACTGCCATCCAATCTGGCTCCACAAACCATGTAATGCATGCCCCTGGGAAAATCTATATGTGAGATGGTCAGGCATAGGTCATCCCAATTCAGACTAAACAGACTACTGTTGTAATAGCATAAGTGTTGCCTGTGAGTACAAAGCCTGCCACTCCTGGCTGTCAGCATCCTCTTGTCTAGCTCATAGGCAACACTTCTTCTCCAGCTCAATACCTGCAATCCCTTCATCAGGGTGCTCACATATGGCCCCACAGTTCTACACCTTCCTAGCTACAGACTGCAGTGTGCCTGCACATTGCAAGCCAACACAGTGGGCACCACCAACGACTGCATCAAAATAGCTCAACCCCTGCCCTGCCCTGGAGGATGCTATGCTTGACTGCCCACAACTTTCCAGAGTATGTGGCCACCATGTTCACCTCCCATGACCTTACCCCTTGTTATCATGCTATAGTCACGTCACTGCATCTCTCCTACATGTGCAAATTATGATGACTGTGCATACCTGTTAACCTAAAAGTCCAAGAAATCTGGATAAAGTGAAAAATAATGGTGAGACAAAGTTTAAATAGTACTTTTATAAAATTATAAAGTTGCTAGAATAATAGGTTTGCATTACCATGCTTTTTTCTAAAGGATGTGAGGTCTGAAACTCAAATGTATGTCATTATTTAGTGACTTTAATCCTCAATCATCTTCTAGAAAACATGACATTTTATAAGAAACAGACCAAAAATCTGAGGTAAAAATCTGGACATTCTGTGAAAATCTGGAAGTTGAGAGATATGTGACTGTGCCATGCCCAATCCCTGTGTGGGTATGATGTCTGATGCAAACCATGGACAGTGCCTGCACTGCTATGCTTATCCTGGGTGTGATACAGCATTCATCATTTTATTCAAAGTTATCTTTGCAATGACTCATAGTTGTGGATCAGACTCTACCTCTTTAGTCAGTGCTGTAACATATTGAGACCACCTTTGCTCTGTCTGTGATACTGCTGCTGCTGCCTGTTCCTTCTCTGACACACCATGCTGCCATTCTGCAGCTGCATGTTCCTCCACTAACTCTCCACCATGCTATTCTGCTATTCCTATAACTAGTATGCAAATCCCTGCCATGATGTTCACCTGCTGCTTCATTTGTCTGTGCAATATGATGTTGTGCAGCATGGGACACAGTACAGATATCTTGTTGCATATGTCTTGACTGTCTTGCAGTACAATCTCTGAGATATCTAGACATCAAAAGCATCCTCTCAGTATTCTGAATACATGCTTCACTGTATTTCAGGTTTGATAGGCTATTTTCTGCATGGTCTAGAGGTGGTGTATGGGGAGATCAACCAGAGTTCTGGATAATATCCAATATTACTTGCAACACATGAAAATTAACATTTTATATGCTGCTTACTCTCTGCTTACATGCCACCCATATGTAGAGACCTAACTATCATGTATGCCTACTCCCCCCCTGCAGGAACTATTGGCATATATTGGGCATGAGTCACATGTGGGAATCATGTGAACTGCTTGAGTGGTGCACAGACAACGTTATAAATAAATTCCTGTATATTAAAAAGTTGGACTGCCCCAGACATAGCCTACGATAAAAGAAGAGGAGACACCCACCCTAGAAGACATAAGAACAACACTAAGGAAAATTAAGTCGGGGAAAGCAGCAGGCTCAGATGAGGTCACAGCAGCTAGATGTTGGGTGAGATAGAAGAGAAATGGCTCCTGAGGGTACTCATAGCAGTATAGAGAGAAAGGCATATCCAAGATGACTTTAGATCTAGCATACCAGGGCAGTGCACAAAAACAAAGGAACAGCCACAACTGTGGGCAGTACAGATATATGAAACTCCTGTCACATTGCATGAAAGTTCTGGACAGAGTGACTGATAAATATGCAGAGTAGTAGAAAATAAGATGGGAGATGAGCAGTTCAGATTCAGATCAGGATGCAGCACAACCAGCCTGATTGCAGTGAGACAGATAGTTCAGAAGAAGCTAGAGATGAGGAAACAGTCCAATTGGGCATTCCTAGACTTGGAGAAAGCATATGACAAGGTCCTGGAAAAGCTGATTTGGGCAGTCCTGCAGAAGTCTGAAGTACCAGAAACATTATTAGAATTAGTGCAGGCTATGTTACAAGGACCTAATGATTCATGTATGAACAGTGTTCGGTCTCACAGAGAGGCTCCCAGTGGTAGTGGGTGTGCTTCAAGGTTCATCTCTGAGCCAACTGCTGTTCATATGGGTGATTGACTATATCAGCAAACTGGTTGGAGAGGACATTACAGGCAGACTCTGATCAAGAACTTCAGCAAAGGATACGGAAATGGAATACAAAACTGAAGGCAGATGGGATGAAACTGAGTACAGATAAGACAGTTGTAATGGCAGCAAATGGAGGCAACCAGAAGAAGCTGAAAATTGAGAAAGAAGGGAAAATAGTGGAGCAAGTTAATAGTATTATGTATCTGGGAGGAGTTGTAGTGGAGAGGGGAAGTCTGAATGAGGAAGTCAAAGCTAGAATCAGAGGGAATGCAGCCAAATGGCACACAGTGTCAGGGGTAGTGTATGACAGAAGAATTATAAAGAAGGTGAAAGGTAAGGTGTACAAAACAGTAGTGTGACCAGTACTACTGTATGGTACAGAAACCTGGGCAATAAAAGCCGAGCAACCGAAGAAGCTAGAGCTGATGGAGATAAAGTGCCCGAGATGGATGGTAGGATGCTCACTGTCGGACAGATGAAAAACTGAGGACATCAAGGCAGAAGCCAAAGTAGCTCCAGTTTTACAGAAGGTCAAAGGGAACAGATTATGGTGCTTTGGGCACATGCAGAAAAACAAAAGACAGTCTGGTGAAAAGATTTTAGACTGGCAAGAAGAAAGCAAGAAGTAATGAAGGCATCCAGCAAAGAAATAAATGGATTGTGTGAGAGAAGACCGGTGATATTCAGGCATAACTGTTGAAAAAGGTAGGGCAGTGGCATTGAATCAAGAGAGATGGGAACTGTGATATAGGGAAATGCGGAAGAATTTTGTAAATAATTCTATGTAATTTGTGAATATTGATATGACTTATACAGAACTGTATGTTATGTACTGAGCTAAATGTAACCACAGCATGCCCTGCTGATGTAGAGCAGAAATGTATATAAACTATATACCTGTGCAAATGTATGTTTTAACAGCAGAAACTAGAACATAAAAGGATTAACTTGCAAAACTTTAAGAAAGTTGAAATTAAGTTGCTTTATGATTGTGCTATAAAAGTCCTTTCTCAGTTTCAGTGTAGCAGTCACAATGTCTAGAGCTAGACATTTTTGTATTGTCTTGAAAGAGAAGTAATTACTAGGTTTAAAATGTGAAAGCGTTTTATTGCTTTATGACTTCCTAGCAGCTGCACAACTCTGAGCAAGCATCTGAGAGATGTGTATTTTTAACACAGATGTTAAATTCTGTTTGTTTCTGTTTTAGCCTGGGAACTGAAGCTAGGTGTCAAAAAACTATGTCATCCAAACTAACGCAGCAGTAATATTTGATATTGATTTAAGATCTCTCTCAGAGAGAGACTGTGCCTTTTGTATTTTGTCTTGGACCTAGCAAGAACATCTACTCATCATTACCATCTGCACTTGCCTTGGTGTAAGTAAGATTTAGGGCATAGCATCTCTTTTAGATATAGATATGAATATAGTAAAGATTAGTTTAGATGTTTTATTATTTAATAACCCAAATGGTAGTCTGACCAAGCAAGGCTATTTAGGAATGGCCTGTACAGTGTCACAAAATAGATATGCAAGTACACTAAGAGCTTAAATATGTCTCACAAATATCAGCTACAAAGACAGGTTTAAATATATTTAATAATAACTAATAAAAGAACAAGACAATACTCAGTACACAAACACAGTTAATTCAGAGTTCAAAATCATAGGAAATATTTTAAAATAACATTGCAGGACAGTCTCAAATAAATACAGAAAACATCTAAACTAACCTTTACTATATTTCTGTATCTATATAAATGAGATACTATGCCCTAAATCTTACTTACAGCAAGGCAAGTGCAGATGGTGATGATGAGTGGATGTTCTTGCAAGGTCTAAGACAAAATACAAAATGCACAGACTCTTTTTGATAGAGTTCTTAAATCAGTATCAAATATTACTACTGGGATAGCTTGGATGACTTCACTTTTTGTCCCCTGACTTCAGTTCCCGGGCTAAAACAGAAACTAACAGAATTTAACATCTCTGTGTTAAAAATACATATCTCTCAGATGTTTGCTCAGAACTGTGCAGCTGCTAGGAAGTCATACAGCAATAAAACAAGTTTACATTTTAATCCTAGTAATTACTTATCTTTCAAGACAATACAAAAACGTCTAGCTCTAGACATTGTGACTGCTACACTGAAACTGAGAGAGACCTTTTATAGCACAATCATAAAGCAACTTAATTTCAACTTATTTTCTTGAAGTTTTGCAAGTTGAACCTTTTATGTTCTAGTTTCTACTGTTAAACATACATTTGCACAGGTATAAAGTTTATAAGGATTTCTGTTCTAAGTCAAACAGGGCATGCTGTGGTTACATTTTAGCTCAGTACATAACATACAGTTCTGTGTAAATCATATCAACATTCACAACTGACATAGAATTATTTACAAAATTCCAGAAAGCTGGGCTGGCAATATTTCCCTATATCACAGCGACCATTTATATAACACCCCAACCCCACATAAAAAATAGGAAAAAAGGATTGATGATGATTATATTACAGATAACCTGGCAGTTTAGGAAGTGAAAGGCCTTCATATTGATGTATTGCAGGTCCTCTGGACCAGATGGGGCCTAGATAACAACAGGTATGCAATCTGTGGTTTCCATGATGTTAGAGAGATGGGTTATGTCATAAAAGACCTACATAGTGATGGTTCTCTCCTCTGCTGTCCCAAAGAACCAAATGTGCTCCTCTACATGTTATAGCACAATATCAAAGTACTAACTGTGGATTTGTGAGGGTAATGCCTGTGGTACCCCCTAATATGTCACTGATAGGTTAATGGAAGGCATCTGTAGCTAAGATGGTTAATGCTCCACATACCTTTGTATCCAGAGGAATGAGCTTATCACATATCCCTTTAGTTCCACATGGTAGTGAAACAGTTTGGCTCAGTCCCTTGACTAAGTCAAATTGCTCAGTCAGAAATGGTCCACAATCTGTTGGTTTATGAGCTAGTAGTATTTTAGGTGCAGTCTGTGCCTTCACCGTTGGCACAGATGGCTGCAATGCATAGCACTGCATGCAATGGCTCTGAGAACATGCTGCTTCTGCACTTAGCATCACTCCTAATGGACATTATAAATCGCAGTATTCAGAATGTGCATGAAGTGGCATGTAGTGCTACCATTTTATAGATTTCTGAATTGTGCCACCATTTTCGTTTTTTTCATTTATGTAATCCATGAATCTCATTTATACACAGTTCCTCATTTCCATGACATTATGAACATTATTTATTTATACATTAATTAATTAATTTATTTATTTCACTTTGCTAACCAGTTAAGTAGACTGGTCCAAAGATCCCTTTTCAGCTATGACCTAGGCCATCAGAAAAACATCTGATACAATGAGCAACTGTAATATAATGAACAATTATAATAGCACATATACTAGATTGTCAAGAGGTACAATAATTACACAAAACAGTATTTGCAAAAATGATGCAGCAAACACAAGTTAAAAGAAGTGCCATATTTACAACCAGCAGTACATGCAGGTTAATATTGGCACGCACTGGATAAAGCTCTATTTTGGCTATTGCACGGCCAGTCCGTGATTTTGAACTGCTGAAAACCTATGAGTGGCCATTACCCATAATAATTTACAAACCATAATCTGCTAACAAGCTGTAAATCCTTGACTGTCTTTTTGGAATCCCAAAACAAGTAAAATGTGAATGGTGTTCTAAATACATAATTTTATATTATGCTTTCCAGTTCAGTGCTGAATCCAAATATGTTATTATGCAGTTGTTATTAGAACAAGCAGTTTTAAGATTAACCATGGTCTTTTCTCAGTGCAAAATAAATACTTCAGAGTAAATGCTGTCTCACTTTATTCTGAATTACTAGTAAAAGAAATTTGATAATCTGTTATATGTTTTAAGTGAAGTAGATTTTTCTTCCATGAAGGATAATACAGAGATACCTGTGGTTTTATTTCCATTGGTCATGAATTTATCCTTTATTGTCTGGGTTAGGCTGACTAGACTAGTAGCATCTTTTCAGAGGACACCTGAGATGGGGATTAATACTTCTAGGTGAAAGTCATCATTGTTGTGAGTGGAACCCATTTTGGAAGAGCACTTCTGTTTCCGTTCCAGGCACAGAGGCAGCTCGGAGAAATAGAGAGACAGATAGGCAGAGAAGGAGATGATGGAGTCATGACAGAAATGAAGAAGAAAGCAAATATTGAGATGAGAGAATGTGTGCAGGATTCTGTGTAAATGTTTTAAAGAAACCTGTTTGATGGAGATGAGTCAGCAAATGATGGATGTCTAACAGACCTCCAGTCAGTAAGGTTGCAGGATGATTTACTTAAAGAAATAGTGGCGCAGAGTGAGTCAGAAAATGAAGGAGATGTTTCCTGAGGGACATTATGGAGAAAATACAAAAGAAGGATGCAGAGATGATCCTGAAGAATAGTGGTGAGATGGAAACGAAAACATATGCAGAGAAAGTAAAATAATTCAAAACTGGCGTAGCAGAAAAGAAGGCAGAAGAAAATGAAAAACAGAAGTACGTGGTAAGGATTCAAAGTAAAGAACACAAAGAAATGGACAGGTATGAAGTGTAGAACAATTTAATAGCTCCTTTGGGTATAGGAGAACATAAGGTAAGAGCATGTATTCTTATTAACAAAGAGACATTTTGTAACATTATGTTTGTGATGATTTTGTCAAAGGAAATTTTCTTGGAGAATATGAAAAAATAGAAAGACTGTTACCCATGGTATCTTTATGTGATAAAAACATTTAACAGGAAAACAAAAAAGAAGATTCATGTACAATTTCAAACAGTGGTAGAAAGGGACACTTTGAAAGGACATTTGAAAGCTTTATTTAAAGAAGTACTAGACATTGCAAAAGTTTATGACAAAAGGGGCTTAGGGACTGGTAGCTGGGATTGTAATATTGTATTAAAAAATAGAAAGAGAAAATAATTACACATAAACCACGCATGAGAAATGTGGAGGGGAATAGGGATGTTGTAAAATACTTCGGATTTTGGATGCAGACTTTTAAAGAGAACAGCAAAAACCATACAGAGTATTAAATTTATAAAATAGAAAAAGTTTCATCCAGAAAAAGGAGGTCATTGTCCCACTGTATTCATCCCTCATTAGACCCATTATAGAGTATAATGCCCTGTTTGGTATGTACCTCACAAGACATCTGCAACAGCTGGAAAGGCTGCAGAAATACCTCACTAAAAGAATTACAGGCTTAAAGCAGATGCCATATGCTGACCGTCTAAAAAAACTCCAGCTATACTCTGTGGCATATCATCTACTCAGAGGTGATCTCTGCTTAACATACAAGGCCATGTCAAACCCTGAGCTGTTGGACATGCTCCACTTAAAGAAATCCCATTCCCTCAGAGCCACACGCTCCAGGGATCTAAACCTTGTCATCACAATGAACAAAACATGTTGGAGGGATAGGTTCCTGACCCAGAGACTCCCCATACTCCAGAATAGACTACCCATACATGTCAAGCAGAGCACCTCCTTGGCCCTCTTCAAAAAGAACCTTGATGATTGGATGGGAGATAGGAAATTCACCCCGAGGATCATGTCAGTCGCCCTGCTAGACAGGGGTCCAGGGAAGTAAATATTGCGGAAAGAAATATCCAGGGAATTGTTATGGCTAGGCTTGTATAGTCCCTAGGGCCGATAGCTTAGTACCAACCTATGAACCTATGAACCTACGAGTATTCTAAGAACTAAACCAGCATGAGAATGGAGAAAAAAGATTCTGCCTATAGGGATGACTGTGGTTAGGGATACAGATAATAGGCAAGAGGGAGCTGGGATTTATTGGAGAACCCTCACAAAGGAACCAAGGTATTGGGAGCAAATAACTAGAAAGGAAAGGGTAATAGAGTGGAAAAATGCCAATAATTTATTTGGACTGCAGGTTGGAGATTGCCTTCCCTATCAAGGATTGACATCAGAGTATAGCAAAGAGAAAGAACTAGGGGGTCCTAAATGAAAGACTAGCACTGGAAGAGTTTTTAATAGAATCTAGAACAGAAGCAGCCGTTAAAAAAGTAATAATTAGCAGGGCATATAAAATATTCCATGATAACTATAAGAATCAATCAGAGGAGCATAGAAAGGATTGGGAAGAGAGACTGGATAAGCAATTCACAAAGAGACAATATGGGGATAAATGTGTATATCCCAAATATGCAACAAAGTCTAAAAGATTTAGGATCTTTGCCTAGAAGTGTTTACATGGGTATTTTATACCCCAAGCAGACTCCAAAGAAATTTTCCTCAGGTAGATAGCAAATGTTAGAGGTGTGACAGGCAGGAAAGAGGTGGCTGGGAACATATTTTTTGGGAGTGTAGCGAGCTGACAGACTTTAAGGATTCCTTGCAGACCACTCTGTCAGAGATGCTGGGTGAGTGGATTGGACTGACTGGGAAGATATTTTTTTGAGCTATGATACAGAATTGGAATTGTCCAGACATTGTAAAGCATTGCAAAGTCTAATTATGGTGCCTGACAAAAAAGCAATTATTAGAAAATGGAAATTAAAGTCTAGACCAACTTTATTAGAAGTAGTGAATATAGTAACAGAGATAAAACAACTGGAATTGGGATCTTTAGAAAAGGGAAGGAGCAAACTACATAGGAAAAAATGGGAATTCTGGGAACAATATATGCAGAGAAGGAACGAGTTTTGAGAGGCAGGATTTGAATAAGCCATATGATGCTTAACTGACAATGACTGATTGTATTATAAGTGATATATAATATTTGCATCTACATTTGTTTCAATGGTGTCTGTGATGTATAATATTTGCAACTAAAGTGTGTGTTAGTGTTGTTTGTTTTTCATTTATATAAATGTAAGATTGCCTATTTCATATGTGATAATTTAATAAAAATGCTTGTTGGAAAAAAAGAAATGTTTAAAGAAAAAGAGGGTACTGGAAAAACATGAAAAGGAAAAAAGTTAACAGAAAAAGAGAATAAAGATTTGGAAAATTAGATTTATTTAAATGAGCTAGAAAAAGTATTAGGACAAGTGAATATAGATCGGGCAGCAGGCCCAGATGGAATAGGGTAAGAAATGTATAAAAATTTAAGGGATTGGCAAAAAATATTTTTAAAGATTTTGAATGAATGGTTAAAATAAGGTTTTATGTATAAGGAATTATGTAGTATAGAGGCAGGAAGGTAGAATTAAAAAACTGGAGACCAAGAGTACTGAATAATAATGTTTATTAGGTCTTTATGAAAATATACAAAAGAGATTTGAAACTAAAATAGAAAATATGGAAGATAGCATATATAGTATAAAGGGGAATGGTTGTCAATATTTATTAATAATAGTTAGAGAAATTATGGGTTATATTATGACCAGAAAAGAAGCAAAAGTCATGATAGGAGACCTTAATAAGGCATTTGACACAACTGGACACGGGTATTAATGAAAGAATATAATATAAGTGGGAAAGTTAGGAAATTATGTATGTTAGTGTATAGTAATAATGAATTAAAAATACTTGTAAATGGCTGGTTAAGCTAAGAGGTACATATGAAGAGTGGTGTAAGACAAGGTTGTTCAATAAGTTGTATACTCTTTGCATTAGTTAAAAAATGTGATAGTGTGTGAAATAAATTACAAAATGAAGGAGGCAGGATATATAACACCTGAAGGGTTAAGAATTCCAGTTCTGTTAACATGTGAAATCCCTCCTCTAGGCCAGTAATCAAGGAACCTGAATCCTCACCACTGACACAGGTGAGGGACACTGACTTGGAACAATGATAGGTACACACAGTATTTCCAGATGCAGCTCTCTTCATCGAACACAGTTTTCCTTAAGAGCACACAGGGAACACACTTTATCTGGGGGCTGGTTCCTCTCTCTCTCTCTCTCTCTCACTCGCTCCCTATCGAGGCCCCAATAAGACTCCCCACTGGCACAGCTGTAGAGGTAAGTCCTTGGCTGAGTGTCCAAGCCAAGTCCTCTACCACCCTCTCTGTGAAACTAGTACGCTGTTTCCCTGCCCAAGCAGCTGACACACACACTCTTTGAGATTTGATCTGCACACACACACACACACACACACACACACACACACACACACACACACACACACACACACACACACGGTAAAAGCTGGCACAAATTTACTGCCTCTGCTACCCTTTGCCCAGACTATAAGGTAGTTACTGCCACTAGACACTCCAAAGCTAACTACTTAAGGGTACCCAAATATACTGAGTAAAATTAATGTTACCACAAATGATATTGTTTGACCAATGCAGCAAGGCTTTCAGGAGAGGCCACATTGTCACCAAATAAATAGGTTAAAATAGTGTCTAATAGACCAGCACAATGAAAAGTTTAAATATATTTAATAATAAATAATAAACAAATATAAAAATACTAAATATCTATTTACAATAAACACCAGAGTTTCCACCACAGGAAATATTTAAAAAAAAACACAGATGGATAGATTCACACAGATACAGAAAAACAGTACTTAACTAATCTCATTATGTTTTCCTGACTGATCTAAGGAATTACTGTCTCTTAGTTCACTTACTAAAGCAAGGCAAGGTGATGTAGGTGAGGGACGCTTCTTGTCAGGTTTCAAAAACAGACTGCTCTGAGGCTTCTGTCTCATCTAGAATTAAAATGTAATTTCAGTGCTGAATTACAGAATTACATCACATACATCTGGTCATCTGATTTCTGGTTCCCATAATACCCCCTTTACTTGAAACTGAACCAGAAAATCATACATATGTGTTACCATACACACAAGCAGAGCTTTGCTAAGATGTGTTATAGCATCTGGAAACCATAAAATCATTTCAACACTCCTGCCCTTCCAGGGTAGCAATCAGTTCACTGCTAAGGACAATACAGCGGGATTCCTAGTCCTTGTTTTAACAGACATTTTGTCTCAGGCTGCAATCAGAACTGTAAGATACAATCTTTATGGCCTAAACCAGGTAATTTAATTTCACACTATTCTTCAAAGTTAGCTGAACTGAATTTAACCTCTTCTCTTCAAGAATCCTCTGTTACAATATTAATTTTAGCAACTAGAATACAGTCTGGCATTCAGGTGTATTTATTTAATTGTCCAGCAGGACCCACTGTTGGTACATTTTTGACACAAACAACTTTACAAATACATTTTCAACATAAGCACCTGTACAAATCAGTTTGATATACAAATGACATATAATTATTTAAAAAACTACAGCTAGCTATGCTAGCATATGTTACACATCCACTGCCCTATTTCTCCTGGTATAGCTGGCAATATCTCACAGCATCACAACATATGCAGATGGCATTATAATAACTGCAAAAAACAAAATTTGGATAAAAGAGGTGATAATGTACACAAATGAGTGTCTAGAGATGATAGGGATGGCTTTTAATAAAGAGAAATGTAACGGTTTAGGTAATGTAGTAAAGACTGGGGAAATTTATTTTACAAAAAAATGAAATTTCTGTGTTAGGTATAAAATTTGGAAATAAAGACATAAGCAGAATTCAATGGAAAAAAAAAACAATAGAAGAAATAAAGCAAACGTCTTTTAAGGAGAACATATAAATTAATCATTTAGAAAAAAAAGCTTATTTGATAAATTCAGTACTGATGGAAAAATAGCATACTTAGCAAGTGTATTTATGTTGCCAACAATATTTGAAAAGGGATTATGGCAGACATTTTTTTTCATTTTATGGGGTTCTAAATTAAACCCTGTAAAAATAGGAGTTTTGTATGTAAATAAAGAAGAATTGTGTTTAGAGTTAATTAACCCAGTGGTATACGCTGCTTCATTAAATTTGCACAAAGTATTAAATTGGATAAATGGAAAAGATGAGACATTAGTAGTAAAACTTGTATAAATATAAGTATAATAAATGTGGGGGTATGGTAAAAAGAGTAAAAGAGAAAAAGAATGTATAGATGAAGAAATAAAAGGTTATCAAGGAAAAATATTTTTGTGGAAAATAAAATTGATGATTTAGAAAAAGATACAATAGTGCGGTATAAGAATGTAATGATAAAATATTACTTTGTAGAGCTCCTGCCTGGGTGAGGATGGTCAGGCAGAGCCCCCCATGATGGAAGTCCATAAGGGAGCACCGGGAGGACGGCTGCGGGGGCCTAGAAGGCTCCTGCCTAAGCAAAGACATCCAACAGCATCTGACCCCACCCTATACCTGACGGCATCCCCCAAGAAATTGTCAAGTTCCCCAGAGCTGCTCTGGATCTGAAAGAAGAGGGACTACAAAGTCCTCATGAAAGTGGATCAACCCCTTAGTGGCCGAGGGAGTTCCAGCTGACAGGGATCAGAGGGAAGCTCCCCTGAGAGGCTCTGAGGGATGACATGATCCAGCACAATTAGGCAGCCTGCAGGAGATGTGGAGGTGTTGGGGTCCCCCGAGGCAAGGCGGGGATTACAGCTGGGGAAGGAAGTTGCTCAGCTAGGTCAAAGGGGAGGCCTGGAGGGGTCAGCCTTGAAGGCAGTCAGTAAGAGGCTTGGAGGGGTCAGTCCTGGAGGCATTCAGTAAGGGAGCACTGGGCAGATGGTGGCTGGGCAAAGATAGCTCCTGCCTAGGCAAATGCATCCGACCTCACCCTGTACCAAAAGGCATTCCCGAAAAATCACAAAGTTCCTAGAGGTGCTCTGGATCTGAAAGAAAGGGGACCTGAAAGTCCTTATCACAGTGGATCTGCCTGTCTACAGCCAAGGGAAGGTCCATGGGGCTGGTCACACCCTGCAGGTTTATCTGCAGAAGGAGCAGAGGGCACAAGCGATCCTGCTTGATTTGGAAGTCTTCAGGAGTTAAAGAAAGATGGGGCATCCCATCAGCATATGAGTCTGAGTCCAGAGACAGTGGGATCAACAGGAGGTGAGGCCCATCCATCTGAGGTCAGCTCCCAGCTCAAGATGAGCATCACCATGCTCCCCCCTGGGTGCTGTCCTCATCCTCACCATTAATAGATCGATCAGGCCAATGACTCCCACTGGCAGAGGGCCTCCATGGTGTGTCGCTCTGGGTCATGATGTGTGGGTCAAGCTTCTTTGCCCAGTGAGTGAGTCGCAGGTTTGGAGCATGGAGCGTTCCGCACCCCATCAAGTTAAAGTTGAGGTGAGACTGATGAGCCCAGGCCCAGGTGAGGGTGTCCTGTCATGTGCTGGGCCATTCCAGTCCATGGCTGCACTCCACCAGCAGCTGCACGCCTCCAAGGGTGGGAGGTCTGACCTCTCTCTCTCTCTCTCTCTCTCTCTCTTTGGCTGTGAGCGCTGCCGCACTCTGCATCAACGCACAGCCCTCCAGGGTATTGGTTGTCAGTCCATGACCTGCACCTAGGGTGACCCCTCCACAAGGAGAAGGACCCTCCCGTCACTGGAGGTGCAGACTCCAGCCCCTCCTCTCCATCTGCCCGCTGAAGTGCTCCTATCTGTTTGATTCTGCCAGTAGCATATGCTTGTCTCAAGCATTAAGCCAAGCAAGTCTCAGTACACATGGGGGCTACAGTGAAACTGCGAATGGCTCATAAATGAGTTATGGTTCCTTTGATCACTCCACTGTTACTTGGATAACTGTGGTAATTTTAGAGCTAATACATGCTGATGTGTGCTGTACTTCGTGTATGCCAAAACCAATCTGGGTCTTAGCCCAGCAGCTTTGGTGACTCTAAATAAACTCAGGCCGATCGCATGCCCTCGTGGTGGTGACACAACATTCAAATGTCTGTCCTATCAACTTTTGATGTTACTATCTGTGCCTACTATGGTGATCACTGGTAATGGGGAATCAGGGTTCATTTCCAGAGAAATTAAAAAAGACAAAAAAGAGAGAAACTGTTGCAAGACACAAAATGCCAAGCAGGAACAGTAGGATGAACCACTCCACAGTAAATAAGTACACCAATTCAGGCCAATTTCAATAAAACCAATACTGGAGTTTATTGAAAAAAAAAACAAATGATAAGCACTTTTGTCCTGACCATTTCAGAACTTCATCAGATAATAAATTTCATAGGTTCATAGGTTGATACTAGGCTATCTGCCCTAGAGCATTTATAAGCCTAGCCAGAGTGTGTTTGGCTTTCACCACCCTTTTAGATTAGTTGACTGTGCCTCTGTATAGTAGGTCACAGAATGTAGCCCTTTTAAGGTTAGTTTACTGTACCTCTGTCAAGCAGGGACACAGAAGAGATCCCAGGGGTAAACTTACGATCGCCCATCCACTCGTCAAAATTTCTCTTGAAGAGGGTCAGTGAGGGGCTCTGCCTAACATTGATTGGGATTTTGTTCCAGAGTGAGAGGAGCCTCTGGGATATGAATCTGTCCCTCCAGCATGTCCTATTTATTTCTGTGCTGAGGTTCAAGTCCCTGGAGTGTGTAGCTCTAAGGGATTTGGATTTCCTGAGGTGAAGCATGTCCATCAATTCTGGGTTGGACATGGCTTTATACATCAGACACAGATCACCTCTGAGTAGGCAGTACGCAACTGAGTAGAGCTGGGGTTTCTTTAGCTGAACTGCATAGGGCATCTGTTTGAGCCCCTTGATCCTCTTGGTGAGGTACTTTTGGGGTCTTTCCAGTTGCTGCAGGTGTCGGGTAAGGTACATCCCAAATGGGGCATTGTATTCAATTATGGGCCTGATAAGTGATGAGTAGAGGGGCACAATGACCTCTCTTGATCTAGATGTGAATCCTTTCATAAGGTGGGCTATATAGAAGGTCTTTATAACCACTTTGGCAACATGATTGTCAAAGGAGAGATTTAATCACACAAACCATTTATATAGTACAATAAAAACTAATTAAGAGTCACTAACAATTAATACATTATTTAGACTGACACACCCCTTAAAGGAAAATGCATGTAAAAGATATACATACAACATAGCCTTTTTTACTGTGGAGTGGTTCAGCCTACTGTTCCTGCTTGGCATTTCATTTCCAGAGAGGGAGCCTGAAAAATGGCTACCACATCCAAGAAAGACAGCAGGTACATAATTTACCCACTTCTAACTTCGGGGCAGTAGTTAAGAAAAATAATAATACAGGACTCTTTCAAGGCCCTGTAATTGGAATGAGTACACTTTACATCCTTTAACGAGGATCTATTGGAGGGTAAGTTTGGTGCCAGTGGCCACAGTAATTTCAGCTCCAATAGCGTATATTAAAGTTGCTGCAGTTAAAAAGCTCATAGTTGGATCTTGGGATTGGGCTGGCAGTCCTCCATGAAGTGAGCTATCACCTATCCTAGCCCCTGCTTCTCAGCACTCCCTTGATGCTCTTAACTGAGTGTCCTGGAGGTCCAAAGTGTATACTTTGAAAAAAAATTAGAGTGTTCAAAGCAGACCAGTTGCCTGAATACTTCAGCTAGGAATAATGGAATAGGATTCCAGTTGTATTTTATTGGTTTTTGGAACTGGGGCCATGATTAAGGGGGACAGCCAGGGGCATTCATATTGTGCTGCTAAAGGTGAAATTCTTGGACTAGCATAAAGACAAATGAAAGTGAAATCATTTGCCAAGAATGTTTTCATTAATGAAGAATGAAAGTTGGAGGTTCGAAGATGATCAGATACAATTGTAGTTCCAATCATAAATGATGCTGACTATTGATCTGGTGGTGCTATTCCCATGACCCAGTGGGGATCTTCCAGGAAACAAAAATTCTTTGGGTTCCGGGGGGTATGGTTGCTAAGCTGAAACTTAAAGGAATTGATGGAAGGGCACCACCAGGAGTGCAGCTTGTGGCTTAATTTGACTCAACAAGGGAAACCTCACCTGGCCCAGACAAGGAAAGGACTGACAGATTGATAGCTCTTTCTCAATTCTGTGGGTGGCATGGGTGGCATGGCAGTTCTTAGTTAGTGGAGTAATTTGTCTGGTTAATTCTGATAAAGAATGAGACTCCACCATGCTAACTAGTTATGTGGCCCTGTGTGGTCATCTCCGACTTCTTAGAAGGACAAGTAGCTTTCAGCCACACAAGATTGACCAATAACAGGTCTGTGATGCCCTTAGACATCCAGGGCTGCATGTGTGCTACACTGAATGGATTAGCATGTGTTTATCTTTGGCCGACAGGTCCAGGTAATCCGCTGAACCCCATTCATGATAGGGAAAAGAGATTGCAATTATTCTCCACGAAAAAGGAACTCCCAGTAAGTGTGAGTCATAAGCTCACACTGATTAAGTCCCTGACCTCTTTATACACCACCTGTTCCTACTACTAATTGGATGGTTTAATGAGGTCCTTGGATTAGCCCTGCTGGAGTCAGTCACAGCCCTGGTGGTGCACTGACTTGACTATCTAGAGGAAGTCTAGAGGTTGGCTTAATGGTTAAGGTGTTTACCTTACAGACACAAGGTGCAGGGTTTGATTCTCACATGGGGTAATTGGCTAGGCTTAAAATGGCCCACAAGGGCACTTAGCCTAGTACTAATCTATGAACCTATGAACCTAAGTAAAATTCATAACAAGGTGAACCTATGGAAGGATCATTAACGCAGAGGGTCCCGGGATGCAGTCATCCCCAGGAACCACCTCTCCTTGTTTGGCCATCCTGACCCTTTGTGTCTCTCTCTGTCTCTCTCTCTCTCTCCACTCACCCTGGCAGAGGCCCGTGGGATTGAGCCCATGACTCCCAGAGAGAAGAGGGAATGAGAGGCAGAGTGGTGTCTTTCCCCCTCATCTCCTGGCAGTGGGAGGGGGGTTCCATCCACATGGCAGGAGACATGGGCGCTCCTCTGCCACCCCAAAGGGATGGCTGCAGAATGGGTATACAGCATGTGGTGCAGTCCGCCAGGTGCCCCGGAGGTGATGGACACTCTGCACAGGAGGGGGAAGGGTGCCATCCTGGTAGGGGATGCTACGACCTCCCCTCCAGCCATGTGGGGCCACCCCCGTGGGCATACACTGGTGTCCTCTCCCCTCAACAGCAGTCACAGGTACCTGAGGAGGACACCCCATTCTCGCTGGGTTTTATAAAGTACCTGAGGACCTTAAGTTTAATTATAAAAATCCAGTTCTTAGGTTTATATTCTTATATCTGTGTATTAGGCTAGCAACCACAAGGGCCTTTTAAAGCCCAGCCATGCATCCAAAATTTCTGACAAGTTCTGGTACCTTTGATAAGTGTAAGCAGTGGCTTGAGAGATGCAACATTTACAAGCAGGGGCCTGAGAAATAAACCATTTACAGGCTGTATCCATTAGAGATATAGGTGCCAAACCAGAGCTGAATTTCCTGTTCCCCTTACACTTGAATTGGGTTAAGGAGGAACTCTGCTTCACATGGCTGGGGAGGATGTTCCAGAGAAGGGGTTGTTTCTGAAATACATACCTGTATCTCCAGCAGGTCCTATTTATATCACAGGCAAAGTTTAGGTCTTTAGAACAGGTAATTCTGGTGTTTTTTGTTTTGTGGATATGCAGGAGGTCCATCAGGGTAGCATCTGACAATGTAGAAGACAGAATACAAGGATAGGGCTTTGAGATGGTCTGCATAGGACATGTTACTTATGCTCTGTATTCTTTTAGTGAGGAACCTCTGTGCTCATTTCAATTGCTGGATGTACCTGGTTAGGTACATACCAAAGGGGCATTGTACTCAATGATAGGTCGGATGAATGCTGAATACAATAGAGCAATGCCCTCTTTGGACATAGATGCCATGCCTTTGTTTATAAGTTGCTCTACATAGAATAATCTCCTCACTACTGTAGACAATTCATGGTCAAAGGGTAGATTGCTGTGTATGTGTTCCCCCAAGTTTCTGACTACTGGGTCATATCTTAGGGGTGTGTTGTCAATAGGATAATTACCAGAGGTGGATGACTTTGCAAATGATACTGTTATGCCTTTCTTGGCATTTAGTTTTAGTCCATAGCTCTGACACAAGTTATTTATCTGTGTTAGCCCTTCCTGGAGAACATTAGTGTCAATGGGGGATTCTATGACTGCTCCTACTTTGCAATCATTTGCAAATTTAGTCAGCCAGAGGCTCTTAAAATTGGCCTTGACTTCAGAGAAGTAAATGCCAAAGTGAAGAAGTCATATGACCAATCCCTGAGGGACTCTGCTTTTGACTGGCCTCTTTGTAGAGGTGGACTCCCCAAGTCTAACTTCCTGGGTTCTGTCTATGAGTCAGCTGGTTATCCACCAGGTGCCATAAGGGTTTATACATAACCTCTCAAATTTGTCAACAATGCCCAAGTGGGATATTGTGTTGAATGCCTTGGCCAGGTCAAGGTAGGCAGTGTGAACCATTTTGCCCTTATCTATTGCTTTGGTGACCTTCTCAAAGAAATCCTTCAGGTTGAGTAGGCATGACCTGATCTTGACAAAACCAAACTGGGTTGCGTCTAGTGTTTGGGTGTTTCTTATGTCATTACTGATCATTTCCATCGCTTTGCAAATGAAACTAGTGAGACTTATGGGTCTGTAGTTTCCAGGGTCTGTAGATACCCCAACTTTGTGCAGAGAGATGACTGTTACTGTTCTCATTTGTGAAGCACAAAGACTGTTTGGAGGCTACAGTTTAACAGCAATTCCAGAGGGCTTGATAAGTCATGTTTTATGCCTTTGAGAAAGCATCATGGGTATTGTCTGGGTCTATTGATACAATGTTCTTGGCTTTAGAAAGAGCATTGAGGAAATGTTCCCTAGTGATAGTAGGAGGAGTTATATTTAATGGTATTTCATTATGGAAGTTGAGGGAGAGAAAGGGGGTAACGTTCGAGTTGAATTTGTCTGCCAGTAGGTTTGCTATATATTCTGGCTCAGTATAGGTGGTTCCATTAACAATGACCTCTGCACACAATTGTGTATTGCTTTTGTAGTTGTTGACATAGCTAAAGAATGCTTTGTGGTTGTGCTTGGCCTGGGAGGTCAAAGTTAACTTACATTTGTCTTAAGTAGACTTTATTTGTCTTCTGAGTTGTTTGTTTAGTTTCATGAGAGTGCCTTTATCCTGCTGGGTGCTACGCCTCCTAATGTTTGCCATAATTTTTTTCCTTCTGTTATACAACCTATTGATTCTGTGATTCTACCAGGGTGGGTTGTTTATGAGTTAGCTCTGCACTTCTTCCTGATGGGTACATCTAGCTATATGCAGCTATTAATATGCTTGTATGGGATTTCTATGCACAGTTCCACATAGGCTGCACTGTTTTCAGGGCTTATGGGGGCTTGAAATTTTGCCAGATTATCACTCAATAGTAGGAAGTTAGCCTTAGAGTATTTTCTGAACATTCCGGGTTAGTGGGATTTCCAGGTTTTATTTTTACTTCAAAGGAGACAGTTTTGTGGTTTGATCTTACCAGAGAAGTGCAGCACTCTCCCATATTAGTGAGGACCATATCCAGTATGCTTATGCTCCTAATCAGTGTACTGGCAATCTGGTCCAGGGAGCTTATGTTTACAAAATCAAGGAATCACTGTGCCTGCACATTTGGTGTCATATGTAATTCCTAGATTATGGTATTAGATTGGATAGTGTTTCCAATAAGTTTAAATAAATGTTATGGGTTTCCTGGGTCATAGAGGGGGATCTATAGCTTGCAAGGAAGTGATATGGGATTTTGCCTATGGTGATTTGAACATGGAGAAGCTCAAGTGCATTGTCCTGTTTGACCAGACTTGAAGTATATTTATTTGTGATGTAAATCAAGACACCTTCACCTTTAGTCCCCGTCTGTGTAGTAGCTGTTCTAAATTTGTGGAAGGCATTATAGTCTTGCACTGTTGGTGTGCTCTCCACAGCTTTAAACCAAGTCTCTGTGACCGCACAGGCATCATCATTCTCAAGAGTAAGGGCAGCTTGCAGATACCAGATCCTCCTGCTTTTTCAATTTATACTGTCAAATGTACTAGGTTTCTACCAGTAGCTGCACAGCTTGCTAGGCATTTCATTAAATACAACTCAAAGAAATTTCCCAGCTACGTCCACCTCCTTTGTCCACAGGAATCAGAAACTCTCTCAGAAGGACAGGAAACAACCCAGGAAAAGATTTCATGATATGTCTATCAGAGACTTCAAGTCTAGAAAACATCCCTTTCCAAACAGCTCAGCCTATTTGCTGCCACATTTCTCCCTCGTCAGTCCATGACTTCCTTTGTCAAAAAGACTAACCTTGTCCCTTCCAGCCTGGGACTTCAGCACTACAGACAAATGGGTATTAACCATCATTCAACAAGGTTACAAGATGCATTGTAGGGAAAGTCCATCACTGAGCATTATACATCATCCTCCTTCCAGTCAAATGCATCTACTTCCTCTCTCATTTTTTTCCTCAAATATTTTTTTATTTTCAATTAAAATAACACTTACATAATATTTTAAATATCATTTTAAACAACTATATACAATATTTACAATAGCCTGACTTTCAATTATATACACTGTATGTTATTAAATATAGAATTAACAGATCAGTTATCAGAGATACAATATTGATTATTGCAGAATGTCTAGCAAACATATAACTTTCTTCCTAGGATTATTTACCAGTGGCATGAGATAGATTCATAGTTCTTTGTTTTTTATTTCCATTGATGCAGTTGTCTTCAGTAAAGTGTAGAATTCTTCCAAGGTCGGGGTTGTATTTGAATTCCACCTTCTGGTTACGCATTTCCTAGATATAGCAAGTATTGTCCATAACAAATACATATTTGTCTTATTCAGGTAGGATCCTTCATTTACATTTAGTATAATCAATACTTTATTTAAAGTAATGGATTCATTAAATAAAGCTTGTAAAAATGATTTGTTCCATTCCAATATGATTTAATTTTATTACATTCATAAAAAATATGAATCCAGTCTGCTTTATTTGACTTTTCACACCTCCAGCAAAAAACATATGTGGTAGTACTGATCTTTTTAATTCTATCTGGTGTTAAAAATGCTCTATGTAAGTATTTCCAGTTAAATATTTTCCAGTACTGTGTGTTAGAGGTGTAATTAACTGATAGTAAGATGTTCATTTCTTCTGTTAATTGCAACGACTGACCTTTTAGCAAGAACTGCCAGTATGATTGTTTGGGAATTGTTTTATATGTTATTAACTCTTTATATAGATTTGAAATGGAATTTTTCTTTTCACAACTATTATATATGAATTCATACAGAAAACTTATTAGATTTGGAATATATTTAAATGAGGAATTGTTAATTAATCTGCATAAATCTTGAGTGTACATTAGAATGTTTTGTAAGGTTAACCAGTCCTGTGTTGAAATATTGTAAGCAGTTTTTTATCATATGTATATCTAAAATATTTAATTTATTTACACATTGAAACCAGCATAAGAATCCATTTTGTTCCCAGGAGGTTATTGTTTCCCTATATATTTTGTGAGGAAGGTTCTTAGTGATGGTAAATGGGGTTAAAAGGTCAAACCAAAGTTTTAGATCTATGTTTGCATTGATAAGTTTCCTAAAGTAATTGATGTAATGATTAATCAGTGTTGTTTTAGAAGGTTTTGTTATATTATATTGTATATTTATGTATAGCATGTATCAGGGTTTGTTTGATTTGTCTACTTTTACATTTTTTTAACAGATTAAATTCATTTGTTAGTGTAGCCATTGTTAATTCTTTCCAGTTGGCAAAATACTTTGGGTTTATCCAGTCTATTGTAGTTTTAAGCACAGATGCTTTTATATATGTTTCTGTTTCTGGGAAGTTCAATCCTCCTTGTTTCCAGGGTCTAATGTGATGAGTTAGAGCTACTCTATTCTTTTTGGGATACCATAAAAATTTTATTAAATACGAGTTTATTTCTTTAAGAATGCATCTTTCAGGAATTAACTGTATTGCTAATGCTACATATAGTATTTTTGGCAATAAGACCATTTTTATTAATTGCAATCTGTCTTCAAAAGTTAATATAATTTTGTTCCACTTTTCTATATATATTTTTATTGTTTCAATAATGTTTTTATAATTTATTAATATTGTTTCGTTTATATTTTTGCATAACACTATTCCTAAATAATTTAGCGTAAGTTCTTGTTTTCCTATGATGGATTTATCTGTAACTTATAGTTCTTTTTTCTTATTTTAAAATAGAAATTTTGATTTTGATCTATTAAAGTTTAGACCTGAAATCTTATAAAATGTTTCCATTACTTCTTCTAGCTCTCCTAATGACTCTCTGGAGTTTGATAGGGTTAATAAAATATCATCAGCAAAAAGCATAATTTTAGATATGTACTGATCATAGACTTCTATTCCTTTTATTCTTGGATTATTGCATATTATTTCTGCAAGTATTTCTATGCCAAAGCAAATAAAATAGGACAAAGGGGGCATCCTTGTTTAGTACCTTTCGTTATATGGATAGATTCTGAGGTGAAAAAAACTAATTTAATGTAGACTAAGTTATTAATATATATATTTTTAGTAATAAGATGAAGGGAGGAAGAAATTCAAATAATGCTAAAGTTTTAAATAGATATTCCCAGATGAGGGAATCAAAGGCTTTTCCTGTGTCTAATCTGATTACAAGTGTTTCTCTATCTTCTTTATTCATATAATCTATAAGAGTAAGTATCCTTTTAATATTATCATGTGTGTGCCTGTTATATAAAAATCCAGTTTGATCATTATTAATTGTCTTTGAAAGTGGGATTTTCATTCTGTTAGCTAGGATTGACATGAATATTTTGTAATCATTATTCAGTAATGATATAGGTCTGCATGAGGTGCAAAGGTCTGATGGTTTATTATCTTTTAGAATTGGTGTTATGAGAGAATATTTCCATGAGGGTGGTATTTTTGCTTCTGACTGGACTTCTAGAAAAGTTTTATGAAAAAGGGAGATTACTGTTGAAGGGAAGAGTTTGTCAATTTCTGTAATTATACCATATATCCCTGGAGCTTTGTTAGATTTACTTTCTTTTATTTTGTTAACAATTTCTTTGTAGGATATAGGTTTTTGTAGGTCTAGTTTTAAGTTTTCAGGAATTTTTTATATATTGATGTCACCTATATCTAATACTTTTTTCCCTTTCTTTTCATGATATACACTACTAATGTTATTTGCTTTAGATTGTATTTTAATTCTTGTATATAAGGTATGTAGATATCTGGGGTGGTGGCTAATGAGTTTATTTTTAATTTTTCCAAGTCTAGACAAGTTTTGTGTGTTAGAATTTCACTATTTTTTTTATTTAATTCCTCTATTTCTTTTTTGGCTTCTGGACAATTCTGATTTTTTTTAGATTTTGCTGTCAAGAGTCTGGTTTGCAAATCTAATGATTCACATTCCCACTCTCTAACTTTGTTTTTGCACCAGCTAAGGGTCTTACCAAATAAATACACTTTTAATGAGTCTCAAACCATGACTCTACTGATGTCTGTTGTATTCTTAATTTCTAGAAATAATTGTAGTTCTGACAACACCCAGGGTCTGAATTCTTTAATTTTCATGATATATGATGGAATACTAGTTGAGAGGATTAAAGGTTTAAACTCTATTTGGAGCTTTGTTATCAGAGAGTCATGATCTGAAAAGGGACATTGAACTATTGAGAAGTTAAGGATTTTTGTTTATAAATCCTGAACTACGAATAATTTGTCTATTCTGGTTTGTGTTCCAAATATATGGTCTTTATGTGAAAATAATAAGGATTTATCATCTTTTACTTTAAATGTATCTGTTAAATGAAATTAATCAATCCATCTTTTTAAGGATTTTGAAATAGTTGCTATGTGAAAAGACTTCCTGGTGGTTTCATTAGCTTCTAAGGTACAATTAAAGTCTCCTCATAGTATAAGATTTCCTTTATAATTGTTGGAAATAAAACCTAGGTGTTTTTTAACTGTTCCTGCTCCAATTCCTGGGAACCAATATAGATTAGCTAAGGTCCATATTCTGTTATTAAATTTAATTATAACAAATGCTAGTAGACCTTCTTTGTCTTCATATTTATAAATAACTTTTGGAGTGATTATGTTTTTCTTCCACAGAATTGATTCTCCGTTTGTCTTTGTTCTATAGGAGGATTGAGCTGAGACTGTATAGTCCTTAGGGTTCCAAATAAAGCTATCATTAGTCTTAAACTGCATTTCCTGGAGAAATACTACTTGTGCCTTATTTAGATTTAAATATTTTAGTAAGTTTGATCTTTTATTTGCATTATTTAAGCCATTAGTATTTAATGATAAGAATGTTAAATCCATTTCAAGTTATTGTTGGAAGAAACTTTTTGCTTCTTTTTTTTTAATTTCGATTATAGTAGTTATACCATATTCCCTGATAACATTGAATGTTATTTTTATGTGTGTAAACTTGGGAGTGTAATTTAATGTTCTTTCTTCTTTAAAAACAAGTAGGGTAAAATTCCAGTCAGGCTTTAAAAAAGTACTTCTATAAAACATTAACTCTAAACTATCAAATTCAAGTAAATATGAATTTCCCATTAAACATGGAATGAAAGTCATTCCTAATCCAATAGATAAAGATAGCTCTATTGGATTATCACTCATACCTTTAACCAACAATATCAACTGAGCTCCATATGTTAAATTATTATATGGAGACTTTTCTTAAAAGAGATATGAAATTCTATATTATTCTATTATTGTTCTATAGTATTTTATATATCGGGATGGAATGTTAGCAAACAATTATTATGTTGACTTAGAAAATATCCAATATTTAGTTACCCTTAAGAGATCCCAAACATGTCAGATATGTCATTTTGGATAAATTAAATGCAACAGAGGAGCATACACTAAATAAGCCAACAACAAATAGATTATTACTAAAATAATTTGACTAAAAGGACTCTGCAGGAGACAATGAATGATTGCCAATTAAATATTAATTTACTGTAGGTGTACTGTCTTCCTTTACTTTCCCAATCTTCAACTCACCAACTTCAACTTACACTTATGAAAAGACATGGTTTATCAGTGGTATCCTGACTCTGAGTAGAGGCGCTGACTCTGAGTAGAGGTGCCTTACATTCTACTGTGCTTGCTTTTACATATTTATAGATTTACAAAGCAGAGTCTAAGAATGAATTATGATCACCCTGACAATTCCCATCCTGCATAGGGCACCTCCTGCTTCCAGAATGGGTCATCACATCAGGTCTAGAATGAATGTGAAGGTACCCATATGGTAATCAAGACTTACCTTAGGTAAGTATTAATCAAATAGTATTTAGAGCATCTTAAAGAGTTCTCAGGGCAGTTAGAATACTCTTAAGCCTCTCCTCCCTTGACCAAAAACAGAGATTTCCCTTTCCTTTCTTTCCCTTGTTTTAAATCAATACTAATAAAAGAAATTCAGCAAACATAGGTAAACAGAAATAACATTCAGTAGTCTGTCTTGTACATGGCTCGCAATCCATTAAACAAGTCAGTGACTAACATCACTTTAGTAAACATTATAAGGACAAATTAGAAATAATTTCCTAGCTCTTTAAATTTTCTGATAAAGCAAAAAGTTAACAATAAGCTATTTTAACTAAAAGTATAAAGTATTTCAATGTTTCCTTGCATGTATACATTTCTACTTATATTGTAGTGTCAATAGCTGTCTTTGAAATCTGTACAATACTTCACTTCTTCAAATCATTCCTTTTTCAATTCAGGTTTTGTTTTGTCAAAATGGCAACAATATTTCCAGGGCACAATTAATATTTAGACTGGTGTTTCAAATAAATAACTTGTTAGTTGCCAAATGAGTTAGTTTAGAATGTATGGTTAGTGCAAATATAGCATGTTGCAAAAATAATATGTATTTTTTTTGTGTGCTCTAGACACTGTCATATGCAAGTGACGTATATAATGCAGCATATATAGAGCAGATAGCTTATGGATTCAGGTTGTTAAAGTAAATTATGCTTATTAATCAGGCAGTTTCATTTAAATTCACAAATAATTTGGAGACATTTCAGTTGAGTTTCCAGGAATGTGTAGTCCAATGTGAGTAACTGACTCCACTTTTCCTCATAAACATATGTCACAATTCATTAAACAAAGCAGAGTCTAACATCTGTCTAATGTTGTTTGTCTTTTGGCTTTTCCCGGTTAGGGGTCGCACAGCGGAACTCCGGTCCGCTAATGATTGGCAGTAGATTTTCACAAACGCAGAGGTGCCAGCTCAACGTCTAAACTTAAACGAAGGCACGCCCATTTACGGATGTCTTTCGAACGCCACCCAATGTGGGGAGGACATGCAGACTCCACAAAGAAGGCACTTCCCGCACTCCAGCCGAGAATTGAACGGGAGAACCTCTTGCTGTGAGGCAACGCTACCGTTGCACCACCGCGGCATAAAGACAAAGAATAGTAATTTCCTAACTCTTCAAACTTTCTGATGTCGCAAAATGTTGACAGTAAGCTATTTTAACTGGAAGACTAAAACATTTCAATACTTCCTTGTGACTATATATTTTTACTTTTACTGTAGTGTCAAGAACTGTCTTTGAAATCTATGCATTACTTCACTTCTTTCAAGTCATTCATTTTACAGTTCAGATTATATTTTGTCAAAATGTCAGTAGCATTTCAAGGGCAGATTTATTATTTAAACTGATATTTTAAATGAATAGCTATCAGTTACCAAGTGAATTTGTACAGAGTGTGAGTTAACTGCAAATATAACATGTTGCAAACAGTAATATGTATCTTTTCATGTGCTCTAGAGACTGACAATTTCAAGTAACATATAAAATGTAACTTTTACAGTGCAGACAGCTTGTGAAATCAGCATGTTAACTGAGTAATACTTTTTAATCAAGCAGCTACATTTAAGTGCACTTGTAGTTTAGGAACATTTCAGTTGTGTTTCCAGGAATATGTAATCCTATGAGGATAAATTATTGGGTACTTTCCCGTTATCGGGGCAACACATTGAACGGGATTGTTCAGCTGTAATCCAGTTCCATGACATGTCTAGTAACCAGATATATGTACAAAGTATTTGTTTTACTGACATTTTGTACAAATTATAAGTTGTTTTTTACATTATACTAACATCTGGTTAACCGACGTCTATAGGTACCACAATACAACTGAACAAGCACGTTGAAAGAGTTGCTTCAATAAATACAAACACAGGAAGTTTAAAAGTGCTGTAATACATCAACATTGAATAATGTTTTTTTTTTCCTTTAAAGTACTCATTTTATCCTGAAATATACAACACATTACTTATAGATAAGGCACATTTTTCCTTTCAAGTGTCTTACTTTACATTTCCTTCTTGCAGTTGTCAAGTCATGATCGAATTGGCAATGGCACACCATGCCTGTATCACTCCCTTCCCCATTCATTGTGCTGGCCTCATATAAGTAAAGCAGTTTGACACAGACGTAGATGAAAAATAAAGTAGTGTTCAATTTGTTTCTAATGAGATGAATATGTCAGGTAGTTACTGTGACTATTGGCACAGTACATTGCAGCCGCTTTTATTTCCTGTATTTAATGAAGAACAGTGTTTAGTGTCTTTTCACCGCGCAAAGTATAAATGGCAAATCTTGCTTTTAATGTGATCTCTGTGTAGATTTCAGGACATTTGTAAGCACAACTTCAGGATGTCTCCTCTTCATGATAGGAAGATGTATTTCTACTTTATACATAACGGGTAAAAAAAGGCCCTTAAAAAGTATACGTACTTCTCCGGCTGTTTCGCTGTTAGTCCAGAACGCTTTTTGGGTTACAGTGGCATAATTGGAAGAAGGTAATTTCGTCCTTGTTATCATTACATTAAAAATTAACTAGGACTATGTAATTCTGCATCAGTTTGATGTAATACTTTTACACAGCTGTTAACCTTAACATGAAAAATGCATGATTAGACAGTGCATTCAGAGCACAGCAATCGCATTTCAACTGTTGCCCCGATAACAGAAAAGTACCCATAAAATATTTACAAATAGTCCTAGTATGTATTTATTTTACCTTGTTTAGGTTGTTTTTCATTTTAATAACTAAACATTACTTTTTTTATTATTTGTTATCTGTGAGGCTAAATGCACTTCGCAGGTTCACAGGATTCTTAGAAACTGCAGCAATTGTTTACTGTTGATATGGCAACGCAAATAGAAGGTGAAGAAAGCTTCACTTCTCTTAACCAACAGTACATTTTTTCCCTCCTTTTTTTATATATTTGTTAATACTAAAAGGAAATAATTCAAAGGACATATGTACATGAATGGAACATTTCAGAGTTAATCACGAACATGTCCCCAATCCCAATAAATATAACAGTGACTACCATTAATCAAATAAATATTGTAATAATTAATTAAGTTCACTATTCCAATTAGTCTACCTTAAAACTAGGTTATTTTAGACTATTATTTATCTATGTATAGATAGTGAGTTATTAAATATATACAGACTATATTAGTATAGTAAATAGGAGAGAATTTAGAAATGGAGACAAGATGCAGTTAAATAAATAATGAAAAAAGAGAGAAGAGAGAGAAAAAAAAGAGAAAATTAAAAGAACATACACATACATTGATTTACAGTATAAATATTTTATGTGCTATATAACCCTCCTTCTGTGAAAGAAAAGTACCATTTTACATACCTGAGGTAATGTAAAAACTCTCGTGTGTCATCTTTTTTCAAAAAGAAGCTGTGGTGGTGCAGCGGTAGCATTGTTGCCTCACAACAAGAGGTTCTCCTGTTCAATTCCCGGCTGGATCGCCTTCTGTGTGGAGTCTGCATGTCCTCCCCAGCGGTTGAGTGGCATTCGAAAGACATGCGTAGAATGGGCGTGCCTTCGTTGAAGGTTGGATGTCGAGCTGGCACCTGTAAAAAATCTATTGCCAATCATTAGCATACCGAAGTTCTGCTGTGGCGACCCCTAACCGGGAAAAGCCAAAAGAAGAAGAACAACAACATAGATAAAGATTCCAGTAGTTAGTTACCTTTGTTTTAAAATTCCAAGTAGTAAAATTGGTCTTTTAAAGTAATGTCAAAACAATTCATATCATAGTAGATACTTTGAGAGATTTGACTGTAACAGTATCAGTCTTTTGCTTCTTCTTTTTGACATCTGTCCAGACATTTGTTTCTTTTGTTCTCTTGAGAGAAAGTGACATCCAATCCATATCTTCTAGTAAAGTAATCACATTATTAGTTTTAATAAATGAAGAGGCTTCCTCTAAGTCAATAAAAGTCCTCATCTCGTTGGCATACAGTATTCTTATCTTAGCTGGATATTCAAGTTGTGCCTTAATGTTATTTTGTTTCAGAAACTTTATCATTGGCCACACTTTTTTCCTTTGTTCCATTATTCTAGATGAATAGTTGTTATCAAATCTTATCAGACTCTGTTTATATTTTAGAGGTGTCTTCCTCCAAGCAGATCTTAAAATCAGTTCCTTGTCCAAGTATGAAAGAAATTTGATAATTATTGACCTAGGAGGAAAGTTTGAGTTAGTGGCAGGTTTCTCAAGAGCTCTGTCTGCCCTTTCAAAGTCAAAGGAAAGTCCTTCTTTTAAATTTAAAAAGTCGGGGATCCAGCTTGATAAAAAGGAAATAATATCCTCACCTTCTGTGTTTTCAGGTAATCCGAAAATCCTGATGTTATTTCTACTCTCCCTATTTTCCAAGTCATCTACTTTATTAACCAACCAAGTGTTTTGTTTAAGAAGCAGTTCTTTCTGTGTTTCCTATTCCTTAAGTCTGCTTTCTAAGTCATTTAGAGAAACCTCTATTCCTGTTATCCTTGTCTGGTGTTGTTGTAGCATTTCCTTGAGGGTGTCAGCCTGTTTTTGACTGCTTGTTTTAAGATTTTCTTGGTTCTCTTTAAAATCATCCATCTTCAAAGACAACTCCTGCAGGGTAGATGCCATCTGTTGTAGTTCCTTCTTTAAGGCAGCATCCTGGTGAGAATTCCTTGAGTTTCTCATTTTAACAAGTGAATATATCTCCAAGCTTTTTGACAGGAAATTATCTGTAAAACTTCACCAAAGTTTCTAATTATATAAATTAGTCCTTTATCTATAAGATTTTTATACTTTGAAGAAAAAAAGAATATTTTTTCCTGTCTTATTTAACTAGTTATATAGAGCTCTAAAATACTTCTGCTTTCATTTAGCCATTCAGGCTCTGCCCCTCTACTTCCTCTCTCTTATAAGGTCTCCATGACAAGGGCCTCATAGAACCAGTGCCACACCAGCATCCAGGAAGAGGCTTTTATTTAAGATGTGTTCTGGTTCCCAGAAAAAAAAGAGGGCACTTGAAGACCCATTCTGGATTTCTCTCACCTCAACACCTTTCTGGAGGTATCATATTTCAAGATGTATCACTGCAAACTCTCCTTCTTTTCATCCTTCCTGAGGCATTTCTGGTCTCCCTAGACTTGAAGGATGCATACCAACACATTCCTATCCACCCCACCTGCAGAAAATTCCTCAGGTTCCCTGCCTTTTCATCATACTTTCAGTTCTCTGCTTTACCCTTTAGTTTAGCCACCACTCCCAGGGTCTTCACAAAGTGTCTCACCCCAGCCATTGCCATTTACAGAACATAGGAAATACAACTTTTCCTTATCTGGATATTCTTCTTATCCAGGCTACCTCTCAGGACACTGTATTGCCTAAACAATTTTTTTAGCAGGACAGAAATGGTTAAGACAAATAATTTTCACTATAATAAACAAAGCTTTATTAGACAATACACTCTTACACTTGCAGGCATTAATATTAATATCAAAACAGTTATACTTCTATGTCAGGCAAGCATTAATATTAATATCAAACAAAAGAGAAAGAAAAAGTTAATACATCACCGATAAATCAAGAGACTTCATCCTAGCCCACACTTCAACTGAGAAGCTCCATTGCAGTCAGGTAGGAGACTCTATCAGGAAAATCCTGGGCAGTGCATCCACTCCACAGGTGAGGCTTCAATCAGCTTGCAGGGAGTCTCAGTTTTTATGCCATAATTGTTTACCAGTTTTCCTGGGAACTTAACCTTTAGGGATCAACAAAGACTTTCCCGAACAGACCAGAGATGTTGACCACCCATCCCAGAATGTTCAATCAAGCCTGCCAACCCCTATGACGCTGCAATTTCACTTGAGAAAAATATAAAAGAATGTAACAAACGAGTACCTTATCAGACTTTAGAAATGTGAAAGATTATAATAAGCAGGTGTATTTTAGTCACGTAGACTAATATGCAGGTGTCTTCTCAAACTGCTAGAAATGTAGAAACAAGTGTCTTTTAGTCACACAAACTAGATGATAAACAAGTTTTAAAATAGTTCTATTCCATTAAAAAAAATAACTAAATTAACCCTTTCACTCAGTTCTCTATACTGGGCCTGCAGTCAATCTCTCATTCACTCAAGGTAAAAGCCTTTCTTATCACATTTGTAGCACAGACACCCTACATCTGCATCTCAGTTTCACAATTTCCCTTCTGGATAGACTGAGATTCACTTACGTTCTTCAAAAATCGTCTCTATCCCCTTGCCAGGATCTGTTTTTCTTGGGTTGCAGAATGGATACTTGGCTGATGACTGCCTTTCTCCCCCAAGAGAAAATACAGTCCCTCTTCCCCTTTTTCCAGATTTTTCTCCCTCTTCAATCTACTCCTGCAAGGGAGAGTCTAAGAAGCTTGGGATACATGGCAACCATTCCAATGGTACATTTTTCAAAGGTACACATAAGAAAGAGTCAGTGATACCTAAAATCTCTAAGGTCTGGGCACTGTCATCCACTGGACTTCTAAATCCCTCTCTTGCATTTTCTGTACTTAATGGATTACCACCTATGTGGTAATTTGTGGGCACTTTGTTTTTGCCAAAGGGGATGACTATACACTTTTTGGCGTTTAGCTTGAGGCCATGGCTCTGGCACCAGTTGTCTGTTTCTATGAGGCCCTTTGGAGGATGCTTGTGTCGGCTGGAGTGTCGATTATGGCACCCAGTTTGCAGTCATCTGCAAACTTGGTCAGCCACAGTCCTTCCGTGTTGGCCTGTACCTCCGAGAAATATATACCAAACAAGAGAGGTCCCAGGACTGAGCCTTGTGGGACGCCACTTGTAACTGGTTTGGAGTCTGACATGGCTCCAGCAATTCTAACCATGTGGGTTCTGTCCTTGAGCCAGTTTGCAACCCATCTAGTGACATAGGGGTTTATATTTAAGCTGGTGAGCTTATCTATAATGCCCGAGTGGAGTATTGTATCGAAGGCTTTTGCGAGGTCCAGGTAGGCTGTGTGGACCACCTTCCCCTCGTCAATGGCCTTAGTGACTGTTTCAAAGAAATCAACCAGGTTTAAGAGGCAGGATCTGCCCTTAACAAACAAACAAAGCCAAACTGGGTAGGATCCAGTGTCTGTAGGTCCCCAATATCTTTATTTATGAGGTCCATGATGATCCTTTCCATAGCTTTGCAGACCAAGCTAGTCAGGCTTATGGGGCGATAGTTTCCAGGATCCGTTGAGGCACCACCTTTGTGGAGAGGGACCACTGTTGCTGTACGCCACTCTTTGGGTACATATCTTGTAGTAAGGCTGAGATTGAACAGTAGTTTTATGTTTGGGTTTAGCTCTTCTTGGAGTTCATGTAGGATGCAGCCCAGGACACCGTCTGGTCCCATTGATGCTGTGTTTTTTGCTTTGGAGAGGGCGGCTCTTACCTGAGCATCTGAGATGTCAGGGGGGCAGCACTAAGCTGGGATAGATATTTGCCCTTTTGGTGGGGAGGGGGGGGGGTTGTGCTGAACCTGTCAGCTAGGATGTTGGCAATGTCTGTGGGTTCGATGTATTTTTTGTCATTTTGGACTAATTCTGAGCATATCTGGGAATTCCCACCCAGGTTCCTAACATAACTAAAGAAAGCCTTGTGATTATCCTTAGTGTCCTGTGCAATTTTTCTCTCAAAGCTGGCCTTAGATGATTTTATGAGTGCCCATAGTTTTTTGCTAATACTGATCAGAGATGCCTTCCCTTTTTGGGATTTTGCTCTATCATGTAGTAGCTTCCTCCTTCTATTGTATAGTTTGTTTATGACTGACAGGACGTCTGCCTTTGGAGGATTGGGACTTGGTTTTATTTGGGATTGCATGATCCATGCATTCCTGAAGGTGTTCATAGAATGCGTTTATAAAGGATTCTGCGGTCTGGGCCGTATTTTCCACAGGCCGGGAGGCTTTGAAGGATTCCACCTTGGTTTTGAGGAGTGTGAAATTTGCATTAGAGAAGTTTTTCACTGTGGTTTTCAGGGCAGGGGGTGGAGTCAGGATGTGAATATCCAGTGAGATTAGTTTATGGTCTGATCTTACCAATGAGGGATACACTTCTGGTCTGGAGCATAGAGTCCCCATGTTGGTGATGATCAGGTCCAGTATGTTTTCCCCTCTTGTGGGAGTGGTAACAAGTTGTTCCATAGCATTTGAGTTTATAAATTCTAGGAACCTTTGGGCTAGGGTGTTGGAGCTAGAGTAATGCTCCCAGTCTATGTTTGGGTATTTGAAGTCGCCCAATATAATGGTGTTTGGAGAGACCTTCATATTTTCCAGTGTTCTCCGGAAGGCCGATTGGGGTTCCTGGGTTTGGGAGGGTGGTCTGTAGCAGGCTATAAACTGGAAGGCAGTTTTACCCACTGTTAGTTGCACATGGATAGTCTCTGATGCTTCGTGCTGTGCCACCAACCTGGAGGTGTGGGTATCTTTGACGAATATTGATACTCCCCCTCCTTTTGTGGTTCGGTCCAAGTTTTGGGGCCGAAAAGCATGGTATGAGGTATAACCTGGTAGTGCTGGGGTGCTCTCGGGAGCCTTGAACCAGGTTTCTGTTACTGCACAGATATCGATGTTCTCAGTGCTAAGGAGAGTTTCGAGTGCATGCATCTTGAGGTTTAGACTTCTGGCATTGATTAGCATTACTCTTAGTTTCTTATCCCTTGTGATACCTATGGAGGTGGGTTTGTCTTTTGAGCCTTGCCTAAAAAAGGCACTATGGGGGTAGCAAGAGCCTTTGCCAATATCCGAAAGCCCAGGGGTGACAGGTGCAAGCCGTCCCTAGCAAAGCATCGTGGCTTGTCGAGCATGTCATCCCAGGCTGACAGGCATTGAATCCCCTTTGAATGACACCAATACTTAAGCCAATTGTTGAAATTGATCATCTTGCCTTCATACTGTGGCATCATTCTTGGTGAGGGTAAGATGCTACTCAAGGTCAGGGTCATACCGGCCTGGGCACATGCTCAGAGAGCTCCTCTATGTCTCTTTTCATGTAGTCCAGGGAGGTACGTCTCAGGTCAGACAGCAATACCAAAAATGATAAGCCAAATAATGTGCTACATTCAGTATTCTAATTTTGAATACTGTATGTGAGACAAAAATGTATCTGGAAAATAGTGTCCATAATATAGTGCCATATTAAGTATTTTTGCTGTAAAAGTGACATGCATGCAACATGTTTGCAGCATTTGCTGATCAATCCTATGCACTGGATGCCAGCATGACACTGTCTGGAAATTGGCAAATATGTGGCAACATATAGCACATAGCAGGACAAATTGTGTATGTGCTATTTACAAGCTTATTCCCTAAAATAATGAACACACATTTTCAGCATGTGCACATAATGCTTTTTACATGATACACATCAATGAAGCTGCACATTTCTGATCTTTACCCACAATTCAATTGTATGCCTCACACTTTCAGTCAGTGACCACTTATACATTTATCATTTTAACAAGTAGCATATTATTGTTGATGAATCATTTTATACAGCAACTGAGAAATACAGCAGATAAAAAAAATAGAAAGAGGGGTGATGAACAACTGCTTCCACCAAACCCCTTGTTGTAAATGTATGTCTTTTACTAATAAACGTGCATACTTACTCTCCCAATCAGCCAGTCTGTGTATTTTGGAGAGGATGGCATACAAGCAGAAAGTCTATGTCTGAGGTCATTGACCTGGCTCTTTTCCATCCAGCCAGTTCCCAGTACATCAGCAACAGTAAGAATACATCTTCTCAGTAATGTCCTTAGTCACCTGTGCTATCCTTCCACTGCATTCTAACTTCCAGTAAACATAAATGACATCTATAATAGCGATTCCAAAACCTGATGTCATACACTGGTTCAGTATGAGAAGAAGTATTCTTTCTCTCCCCATACCTTCTAGGTCTTCCACTGATATAATTGTTATCAAAATAATCACTCAGTGCTTCCACAGATGGAGGCATATCACTCTATCTGCTGAAAAGTATGAAGAACCTGTTTTGATAGAACAAAAAACAGTACTAACAATTGCTTCGCTAGAAGGATGAAGGATTTGTTATTGCCAAGCAATGCTGCTAGGGAATACTTCTTCACACATGGCCAAACAATTTATCAAAAATGAAATGAACAGCTTTTTACTAATGAATCTGGTAAATGCAATAATGCTGTTTACTGCTGCCTTTTCAATGTTTGCACTATGTTTAGGCATAATTGCCATCCTAGGGCATTATACATTTCATGGACAATATTCCAAAAGACATTTACATGTTGTTTCAGACTTTGATGGCAGTAAGCTACACACTGGCAGCACAATTCTTACTTCCTCACCATTTACACTTCTCCGTTTATAATGGGAATATACTGTCTACTAACTCACAGTCAAATTCTGTGCTGTGGAAATGATAGTGATGTGCCCCTGACAAATGCTGTCAACAGGATGCTTTATTGTAAAAAAAAAAAAAAAACATTTTAAGTGTCAAATGTGCCCCATTAAAGCACAGCAAATTATTCAGAACAAAGTTACTCAACACGTGTGAAGTTTTTCTAACACTAAACACTTTGTTAAGGGCTTTAGTGTTTGACATGTGTGTTACATCAACATTAGAGGTAGTAGCTAGCACTTCAGACACTCTTTTACAGGACTTTTGAGAACTGTTTGTTACCCCCCCCCCCTCCTGATGGCATTTTGTGCCTCAACTACCTCCTTATGCAAAGTCGGATCATGGTCAAATGGGGCCTTAGGCAGGGTAATGGTCCAGGGCACCCCCCAGCCATTCAGGCATCCCATTGTCTCTCTACCCAATTAACATAAACCCAGTTAAATTATCATTAATAAACTCCAGAGATGGAGTTGCATTCATTGAAAATGCACCCGACCAATGGCAGATTAAGTGTATCTTTGTCCCTTGGCTGTTTTCAAACCATAGGCCCCTTCCATACATTTTAGGACCATGCTTAATTGCAAGTGTTTGATTCACCTTCCCAATTTTATGCATTTTTTGTTAAACACAGAAATATTTATTAGAGGACAGTTTAAATTTGTAGTTTTTAACATTTTGCCCATTAAGCAGTAAAATAAAATGCATGAACCAATAAATGACAAAAGTACCCATTTTAAGCACTTCAACCAACTGGTAGTTGGGATAGAGGATTAAGGCTGTTTTCACCTGTAGATAAGGAACAGGGTATGATCCTGAGTAAGTTAATTAACTAAACCACCCTTTCAAACAAGAATGTTACACACACACACACACACTTCAGAAATCAACCTAGATCGCCTAGTGTTGGATCCAACTCTGCCCTTGTGCACACGGTTAGGACAGTGATGATGAGCAGTGCTTTATGTTAGTAGCTCACCATCAGCTACCTGTGATTACAGTGGTTCTGGCATATGTACAGGAAAGCAGAAGACAACCTGGTAAAGAAGATTTGGGACAGACAGGAAGAAGACAAGAGGAAATGAGGGTATCTGGCAAAGGGATGGATTATATATAAGAAGACTTGCAACATTCAGGCATGACTGCTGAAGAAAGTACAATATTGGCATTGAATTGAAGAGATGGCGACAGTTGTTGCATTATCCCATTCCCATTTTGAAGATGGGAAAAGGGGGATTGATGATGATGATGATCTTCTCATTGGTCTTCAGTACAAACTCATATTTACTGAATGTCCAAAAAATCATTGAACAGTGAACCAAGGACTCAGAAAAAAAGAAATAAAAGCAAAACAATGTCCCAAAAAGGCTGAGACCCCATGTAAGTGCTTTCTTTACATTCTCTCCTCACCCCTTTCTTCATCTGTTCCTTGAGCGCCCCTTCTGTATTTCCTGTTTGATGGGTAATGGCTTGGCTAGAAAAAAGGTTTTCTTTGGATGAACAATGTCAGAAAACAATTGTTCGCAGGTAGCCGAAATAGTAGAAGTGGAAGCATTATCAGTAGCAGCTCCAGTAGCTTGTATTACATTCATATTAGAGCTGCTGCCATTGGAGTTCGACTCCATGTTACCCTCAGCATGATGAACATGCTCACTAACATTATCCGAAGGTGAGACTTCATTAGAGGCATCAACCACTCCCCTCATAGGTGGAGATAGGAAGCCAACATTGCTCAGATCACCAATAACAGGAGCTCTAACATTGGGAAGCACATGTCCAATTAATTAATTTTCTATTGTCTCCTTTCCCATAATTTACTGCATAAGTCTAGTATGCATCTCTGACATGTGCCTAGAAATGTACTGAAGGACCAAGTTATCAGAGTAATGAGGTTACATGACAGTGAAGAGATGTTAGTTAAAGCTTTAGATTTTCATAGGCAGGATTTTTTAGAGAGAGGTTATTCTCTCTCTCTGAAATCAATACTACTATTGAAGCTATGAGTTGCACCATGCAATCCATAGCAACACCCTACGTCTCAGATACGAGCACTGCAGTTCAGCATAATGAAACCATCAATCAGAAAGCTTTACCTAGGATTTATTTAATGTACTCTAGTGATATAAATTTAGTTTGTGATGTAATAAAGAGAAACTGGCCAATTATTATGGCAAATCGTGATCTTAGAAACACATTAGGCTCAACACCCAGATTTGTTTTTAAGAATAATAGGACCCTGAAACAGCACTTGTGTTATAAACAACTGACTTGTGAGGATAGATTTAGATCAGAGCGACTAGGCACTTTCCCATGCCGTTCTTGCAAAGCATGTAGCTCCATATGGAGCACATTATACATTGAACACCCTAGGTCATGGAAGCATATTTATTTTAACTGTTATGCAGACTGTAAATCTAATAATCTAGTCTATTTCGCACAGTGCAGAAAGTGTGTAGGGTTCTATATAGGGAAGACAAATCGTACACTTAAAGAAAGAATTTTAGAACACTGTAATGACATTAGAAATAAAAAGTCCACCAGTGCATTAACTAAACATGTATTAGATAAGGGTGCTGAACATGTGTTTAAGTTCCTGGTTTTGTGTTTGTCTAAGAATGATATTAGGGAGGGTGACATGAGTAACAAAACTGAATATACTGAACTACGATGGATTCTTAATTTCAAGGCTAATTCTGCTCCTGGCTTAAATGACTATATTTCTTTAAAGCCAGTTCTTAAAAGCAGACCTTTGTTTCATTAGTTTTTCATTGGCTCCTTTTGCTTTTGTGTGAATTGATTGGTGTTTGTTCTTTTAAATACTATTGGTTTTATGTGTTTAACTCATATGGTCTGAAGAAGCAGGTGAACTGTGAAAGCGCTTACCAACTTTAATAAATTATTTTTATCTATAGTTATCGCGGCCTTTTTTTTATTTACTGAAGCTTGTTTCTAAAACTGCTTCCTTATGTATAAATGTCTAATGCTATGCCTTTAAATGCAGCAGCACTCCTCCTGTCATAAACACCATGCAATGATTGACTACTGTCTTCATCAAGTGATTGCAATTTGCCAATGGCGATACACATAACCATCAGGGGACATTACCACCACATCATTGTAATACTTTATTTTGTCCCATTATTATGCACACAAAATAAGTCTAGACTTTCATATTTAAACTTTTGTTGTTTGTTTATCCTTTGTAAACTGTCTACTGCAAAGTATATATGATGCTAGTGGCACCTTTCAAAGTAACTTCAGTGCAACCCTGTACTGCAATGGTGTGTCAATGTTCACTATTTCTAATGTAGTCGCTATTTACCCTTGTATACAACAAGCAGTAGAGAAACTTAATGGCAATACTAAAAATGTATAAATACACATAAACCACACACACACACACACACACACACACACACACACACACACACACACACACACACACATGTGCTTTAGTATTTGCTAGTAGTTTAAATCTAGTATAGTGAGATATGAAGTGCAGGGTATTCAGTAAGTGCAGAATGGGCTGATGGAAGAGTTATTACAGTTTAAATGAAAATCAGTACAGGTTCTGCTTCTGTAGCATAAATTATCTGATAGCACGAAGAGATGGGAGAAAATGTAAATTAGCCAGAGACAGATCGGTGTTGAATACTGAAGTAGTTAGTAGTCTCACTTATATGACTGTTAACTGTATGACATTAACTGAGCTTGGACAGTGGACTACATGAGTAAATACATATTTTGATTCTGACTCTGTTAAAAGCATAATGTAAGAAGGCTAGAGTTAAGTTTTAAAGGTGCTTTTAGTAGAATGTGATGCCCCTGCACTGGCCCAGTAATCAAGAAGCCTCAATCCTCACCACTAGCACCAGTGAGGGACGTACACACTGGGAAGATGACAAATACACAGTAAAGTGAGATCACAGTCACTCTGGGGCTGGTTTCTCCCTCTGACTCCATATCCCCAATAAGATTCCCACTGGCACAGTTATAGGGTTGAGATCTCAACTGAGTGGCCAAGCCAAAACCTCCAGCACACTCTCTGTCCAACCAGGGATTCATGTCTCTGCCCAAGTAGCTGACACACAAACTCTTCGAGATTTCATTTATATACAAACACACACACACACACACACACACACACACACACACACACACACACACACACACACACACACACACACACACACACACACAACACTCCTGGGAAGGCTGGCACAGGTTTACTAGCTATGGCCCCTTCTGCCCAGACTATAAGGTAGTTCCAGATGCCACCAGCCACCCTTTATCAGCTACTCTAAGGCCCTTAACAAAGGGTGTCCAATCCTATTGTGTAATGTTACTATTAATCCAAATGGTAGTCTGACCAAGAGCAAGGCTATTTAGGAGTGGCCTGTACAGTGTCACCAAATAGATATGCCAGTACTCTTTGAACTTAAATATGTCTCACAAATGTCAGCCACAAAGATAGGTTTAACTATATTTAATAATAAATAATAAAAGAACAACACAATACTCAGAAAACAAACACAGTTACTTCAGAGTTCAAAATCACAGGAAATATTTGAAACAACACTGCAGGACAGTCTCAAATAAATAAAGAAATATCTGAACTAATCTTTACTATATTCCTATCTGAGTCTAAAAAGAGTTACTATGCCCTAAGAACTTACTTACAGAGCAAGGTAAGTACAGATGGTGATGATGAGTGGATGTTCTTGCTATGTCCAAGACAAAATACAAAATGCACAGTCTCTCTCTGAGAGAGTTAAATCAATATCAGATATTACTGCTGGGTTAGCTTGGATGACATCACTTTTTGTCACCTGATTTCAGTTCCCAGGGTAAAACAGAAACTAACAGAATTTAACATCTCCGTGTTAAAATACATATCTCTCAAACGTTTGCAGATCTTGAAAGTCATAAAACAATAAAACACTTACAAAATAATACAGTAAGCACCTTGGTTCTAGACATCCTGTCTCCTTGCTGCATTGAAAGTAATTTTTTAGCACAATTGTAAAGCAGTCTAATTTCAACTTATTTTCTTGAAGTTTTGCAAGTTAACCCTTTAATGTTCTAGTTTCTACTGTTAAAACATGCATTTGCACAGGAATATAGTTCATATGCATTTCTGTTCTAAGTCAGCACAGCATGCTGTGGTTACATTTTAGCTCAATACATAACATACAGTTCTGTATAAATCATATCAATATTCACAAATGACATAGAATTATTTACAAAATTCCAGATAGCTGGGCTAGCAATATATCCCTACATCACACCCACCCCCGAAAACTCAATCTAGTTTTTCAAGTGATCCTTGAAAAACTTTGCTTGAGAGGGTTGAGCCTATCTGAGAATACCTTACCCCATTCCCTGTCTTGAGAGCCCATCTGTGTTGGCATTGCTAACCCCACTGCAGTGCTCCACTGTCATATCATATGCTTGCAACCCTAGGCTCCACCATAGTAACTTGGCATTTTGCTGGCTGGCTCAATATAGCCATGTTAAGGGATTGTGGTCTGTAAGTACATTGAATTTCCTTACATGCAGATAAGGCTGAAGTTTCTGTAGTACTCACACTATTGCTAGCCATTTCTTTTCTACAGCTGCATAGCATTCCTCCCTGAGTTGCAGCCTATGACTGAGATATACCACTGGGTGCTCTTCTCCCTCTGAGGAAACCTGGCTAAGTACAGCCCCCACCCCATGGTTTGAAGAATCCACCTGCACAACAAATTCTTTGCTATAATTTGTACTGGCTAACACAGGGGTCCTCCAAAAGCTCTTTAAAGCTTCTGGAATGCCTGCTCACATGTTGGGGTCCACACTACATTATCTAGCTTGTTTTTCCTTGTCAGGTCTGTGAGTGGAGCAGCTATGGTACTATAATTGTGGACAAACTTTCTGTAGTACCCTGCTGTCCTTAAAGAATGCCCTTACTTGTTTTTTTTTTTTGATATCAGGGGCAGGCCATACCTGAATGGCTTCTACTTTGGCAGATTCTGGCCTTATCTTACCACTCCCCACTCTATGTCCCAGGTAGGAGACCTCTGCCATACCCACCTGACATTTGCTAGGTTTAATGGTCATCCCTTCCCTCTGTAGTCTGCCCAGCACCTCCCTGACATGCTGAAGGTGCTCTTGCCAGGAATGGCTGTAGATGGTAATATCATCTAGGTAAGCAAGGGCAAAATCTCCTTCCCCTGCTTAGGATACAATCTCCCAGCCTCTGGAAAGTCACTGTGGTATTTTACATCCCAAAGGGCATCTTCATGAACTCATACAAGCCTAAAGGAGTCACAAAGGCTGACCTGTCTCTAGCACTAGGAGTCAAATGCACCCATGAGTGACTCTTGGTAAGATCAGTAATGGTAAGATAATTAGCCCTACCCAGCTGCTCTAGGGCTTCATTTGTCCTAGGCATGGGGTAAGCATCTGACTCTGTGTGATTATTTAATTTCCTGTAGTCCACACAGAACCTGGTGCTGCCATCCTTCTTTGGTACCAGCACCACTGGGGGGCCCAGGGACTGCTGGACTCCTGAATTACCCCTAGTTCCAACATTTCCTGTATCTCCTCCCTCAGACTCTGTTTGACTCTCTCAGGCACCCAATAAGCGGCCTGCTTAATAGGCCTTTGCTGTCCTGTATCCACATGGTGCTGCACCAGGTGGGTGCACCCTGGTTTCCTAGTGAACATGTCCCCATACTCCTGTAACACTGCTCAGATTTCTCGAACCTGGGTAGGAGATAACTGCTGGGAGATTGCTACTCCTTTCACTGAGGTGTCAGTTCGAGTCTCACTGAGGAGATTAGTCACCAGGTCCCCCTCAGACTCCTCCTGCTATCCACTGCAAATACTCAGCACAAGGGCCTCCCTATCATGGTAAGGTTTCATCATGTTAACATGGTACAATTTGTGCCCCTGCCTCCTGCCTAGCAGTTCTACCATGTAGTTAACATCAAAGACCTTCCTTACTACCTTGTAGGGTCCCTCCCAAGCTGTCTGCAGTTTGTTGTGTCTGACAGGAATGAGAACCATTACCTGATGCCCTACAGCAAACTCTCTAGCTCGAGCATTCCTGTCATACCATACCCTTTTCTGCTGTTTGGCTTCTGCCAGGTTTTCCTGGGCCAAGTCCATGAGTTCCCTGAGCCTTGTTCTGAGGTTTAGGACATATGCCACAACAGACTCCTTGTGGGATTCACACTCACCCTTCCACTCACCTCAAATCAAATCTAGACGTCCCCTCACCCTATGCCCATACAGCAACTCAAAGGGTGAAAAACCTGTGGATTCCTGAAGAACCTCTCTGTAAGCAAACAACAGATGGGGCAAATATTTGTCCCAGTCCCTCTTAAACTGGTCTGCAAATACCTGTAGTATGGCCTTGAGTGTAGAGTTTAACCTCTCAACAAGACCATTAGTCTGGGGATGGTAGGGGGTGGTCTTTAGGTGCTTTACTCCACAGTACTTCCACAGACAAGCCAGCGGGTCTGACATGAAATTGGTACCTCTGTTAGTCAGTGATTCCTTTGGAAAACCTACACTTCTGAAAATCTCTAACAAAGCATTTGCCATCTTTTCTGCCTCAGTGGAGGACAGAGCCACCGCCTCAGGGTACCTTGTAGCATAATCAACTATGACTAGGATATACTATTTCCAAAGCTACCCTCTGAATTGGCTCTTCAATCACAGGCAAAGGCATAAAAGGAGCTTTCACCTTGTGTTTTATTTGTATATAGTGCCATCCAGGCAAAGTTAAGTACTTTTGATTACCCAATTGCGCTTGTTATTTTCAGTGATCACTTTTGTTTCCTACTTTTATCTGTGCATTTCACTGATTTTGTTTTGTAAAATATAACAAAACATTGACCTTCTTCTAATTGTTACTGCCTTGAAATTATCTTCAGCAAGGATTTACAGCTAGTTAAGTGTTGTTTGTTAGCACTGTGCTTGTGGATCACTTCTACTGTGTTTTTATATCAAGAGGACTGGAGTAATTCATTTTGTGGCAGGAAGTGTTTGCCTGGTCTGTCAGATCTGGATAAATAAAAGGGCTCATAATGTAGTTATTTTACTGAACAGAGGGCTCATTATTTTAGTTTTCCATTTTTTTCAGTGCTGCTATAAATTCTGCATGTTTGCTTGGGTTAGCAGCGCCCTGTATGGTAGCACACACACCTAGAAACAAATGTTCTCTGTAGAACTATCCTTAAAATTGTAACCCATAAAGCAGCAATATAGTGCAAATACATTGTATGACAACAAGCTTAGAGCAGCTAAGCTAGTTGGGCCTCGAGTGGCAATACCTACAGATTTAGTAGAATTCAGTATTGTGTAAACAATAAAGTTAGTATAATTTAGTACTGTTTAGCTTAATCTGCCCTAATAAAGCACCCTTATTAGTCTCCACAAACAAAGCACCCTTAATAGCCATCTAACCCTAATACACTACCCCTTTGTATCTCACAAATCAAAAGATTGGACATTATGGATATGCAATTTTCTAATTTCTTTGTAGTCAGCTTGGTGGATATGTGCAGCCTGAGACATTGTGTAACAGTTGCCTCATGTTTATTGACAACCACTTAATTGTTAAAGAATCAGACACAGTATGCGAGGGGTGTAATTACACAATGACTAAACTCTCATATACAAGTCCACATCAGGATGTTAAAATCGCATACACAACACTCACCTCATATAGCACATAGCACACACACAGACTAACATATGCTGAGTCACTTAAAAGCAATCTTCCTAAACAACAAAGATCACACAGCCCACCGTCTGTCAAAGCTATGCCTCAGCAATCCCAAAGACATTCAGAAAAAACAACACCTAACACCATATATACTGTCACTCTCAGTGTTGCCTCAAACACTAAGCTCCTAAGGCAAGCAACCACAGTTCCCAGGACTATCATCCAAGGAAACTCCATTGTAAGATATACTGATAACCCCCTAACCAGGCTGCACAAGGAGAAGATAACTGTTAGTTACTTATCTGGAGCCAAAATCTGCCAAATCACACATGCACCCAAGTCATTATGCCACAGGTACCAGTATGATTCCATCATAGTTCATGTAGGTGTAAATGACTTCAGATGTACCTCCCTGGACTATAAGAAAAAAGCATGGCACTGAGCAGTATATTATCATCATCGAGAATGATGCCACAATATGAGCAAAAAATGATTCATTTCAACAACTGACTCTCTTTGTAGTGTCATTCTAAGGGGATCCAATATTTGTCATCTTGGGAGGACATGATAACAGACCACGTTGCTTTGCCAAGGATGGTATGCACCATTCCTCTGTAGGTGTTCATCTGCTGTCTACTTGACAAACCCACTGACACAGCAATGTCACATTAACAGACCTCAAGTTTTTACTGCTCAATGTAAAGAGCTAAATAAAATAAAATAAAAAAATGATGTGGAGACATGCGTGAGTGGGCGTACCTTCATTGAAGGTTGTTCGTCAGGGCCGGCAGCTCGGCATGTAAAAATCTACTGCCAATCATTAGCGGACCAGAGTTCTGCTGTCAAAATTCAATGCCCCTCCAAACCCCAAGAACACACTTGCCTATGCTGAATTCCTCTCAGAAACTATGTACAACCATGTCAGTGGCTGCAATGAGGCTGCTGTACCTACCAGAAGTAAGCACAGAACTAGCCCAGAAACAAACTACCCTGCTGACTAGTCTAAAATACAATTTATCAGGACCCAAGCAGTCATTATTTAACTATAGTCTTAAAACAAGCTTTGTGCTACATGAATGGAGGATGGTGGTGGTCACCCCCTCCCCTTCATAAGGGAGGACCTTCAACAGATCCTGGAAACTACAGACCCATTAGTCTAACTAGTCTTATTTGCAAAGCCATGGAAAGAATTACCATGAAAATTATCAACAAGCATATAGGAGATGACCAGACATTAGAATGGATCCATCTCAGTCTGGGTTTCTCAAATGGTCACGCTTACTGAATCTGCTGGACTACTTTGAAAAGGTCACTAAGGCAATGCATGAGGGGAAACTGTGCATACCACCTACCTAGATATGTCTATGGCACTTGGTACAATACCCCACTTAGGCATTGTCAACAAATTTTCAGAATTAGGAATAAACCCCTTTATAACATGCTGGATAGCTATCTGGCACACTGATAGGACCCAGGAGGTTAGAATCGGTGAGGCCACCTCCACAAAGAGGCCGATCACCAGTGAAGTCCTCCAGAGGTCTCTGCTAGCCCCAAACCTCTTTGACATCTACTTCTGGGATGTCAAAGGCCTCTGGCTTACCAAGTTTGTAGATGACTGCAAACTGGAAGCAGTCACTGAATTCCCTCCAAAATGAGAACACCCTTCAGGAAAGTCTAATTTAGACAAATGCTTAATGTCAAGTCCATGGCTTAAAACTCAATACTATGGAATACATTTTAGTACCTTTTGGAAAATCTGTCACTCCGGATAACTAAGGCATCAGTACAACACCCTTACAAGTTGATTCACTAGCCAGGGATCTGGAAACTCATGTAAATAGTAAACTATCCTTTATCTAACAAGTGTTTAAGGTCACAAGAAAATCATTCTATGTTGCTCAACTTATAAGCAAGGGCATTGCATCTAGGTCCAAAGAGGTCCTCATACCATTGTACCCAGCCCTCATCAGGCCCATCATAGGGTATAATGCCCCCTTTGGTATGTATCTGACCAGGCACATGCAGCAAATGGAATGTCCATGAAGGTTCCTTACAAAAACAATACAGGGAGTAAACACAGTGTCCTAAGCTGATTGCCTCAAAGCCTTGTCTCTTTACTTAGTTTCATACAGACTTTTGATAGGTGATTATTGCCTGGAATACAAGACATCCCTGGATCTGTTTTGATGAATCATCTGCACATTCATGAAACAAACAGCATCAGAACTGCTAGATTAAAAGACCTACATTTTGCTTGCAACATAAATAAGGCATGTTGGAGAGACAGATGTGTTTCTCAGAGAATTCCCATTCTTTGGAAAATGCTTCCCATCCATGTGAAGCTGAGTTCCTCCTTATCCTTATTTAAGTGCAACTTGGACCAATGGATGGGTAATCAGAAATTCACACCCTGATCTGGCTCCTATGTCTCTGATCGACAGAGGCAGTCAATAAATCACCCCCTATAAATCAAATATAAATCAGATGTGTGGGTCACATTTGGGTTGCATGGCTAGTCTTTTAAGGGCTCTAGTGATCATTAGCCTAGTATACAACAATGAACCTACAAACCTATAGGCAACTGGACTGGTATTCCACAGCAGGAGTAGTTTATTTAAAGGGCACATTGTGTGTATGCTCCAAACCTGGCTCCAAGAAAATAGTCAAGACCTCTAGTAGTAAAAAAGCAATCCTCCTAGCAGAAAGAGTTGATTCTGACAAAACTGTGGCAGAAGGACAAAGGTAAAAGCTGGTGTCAGTGAAGTGTTTGTGGAAAATGATTACTCACTGTACACCAGGCAGAAGAGGAGTTAATTTATTCCAGCAATCAGGTAATGGCAGTAAGGAAGTATGAGATTCAAGCTGCTGTATCCAGCTATCTTCAGAATATTTTTTTTCCTGGAGGGTCAAAGACATTTTTTTCATGCAGAACAAGTTAAGGAGGAAATACAAAGGTATGTCCAATAGAAAGTGAGCTATCAAACAAAAGGGGATTCTGCTTCGTATTCTTCTGATAATAAAGCTCATAAAGAGACTATGCCAATGAACCCTTTTTCAATGTTCCAAAGGAAAATGCCTGAGAGACAGAAATAAATCACAGAAGTTGACTAGAAGAACCAAGAGTATGCTGAAAATGAAACAGAGACTGGAGTTGGGAGACGGAGATCAACAGAAACAAAACCAACAATTCAGAAATGAATTAATTAAAGTTGCACTGCAAAGCATCAATCACACTTGTGAAATATGACAGAACAAGAAAACCTGGAAGTATTGGACTTTTTTGACTTTGTTAAACTTGTAGGGGACTACAAAACATAACATGTACTGCATGTTATAAGTAAATTTTTTCAGTTATTTTTTGTGTAATAGAGATACTAAAGTACACAGGTGCCGTTTTTCTTCTTAATTTCTTTCTTCTTGTTGAGTTTTAAGAAATGTAGGCACTGCACTGTAAAAGGAGAAGAAAACATGGACAAAAGAGCAGGATATAACTAAAACTGATATGCTTTTTCTTAACTTTGTATAGAGGAATGACTTGATTAAGGCCCTTGGCTTGCTCTAACAACAGGTTTCAAGGGCAGCAAGTAAATGAAAGAACATGGAATGGAATGAAATATTTCCTTTAGCAAATAAATGTGTACAGTACAACGTGAGAAGTTTGTAGCTGAAGGCAACTGTTTATCTGATCTCTTGTTTCTATGGAGACAAGCTGATAAGAGCAATAAAAAGGAATATCTTTTTCTTTCAATTGCTAGAAGATAATGTTTTCTGAAAGCATTCAAGTTGTTTTTTTTTTACATCTGAGAGAGGAATAAAGATAAGATAAACACAGACAGCACTTAATGTAAGTAGAAGCACAGGCTATATTATGTGCCTTAACATGGATAACCTTCTTTATAAGTCAATTCAAGCCTGTGAGTATAGCTGTCAAATCTGGGGCAGTTGTTCTTCTTAGGAGGGTTAACTTTCATTATTTGAATATGTGCATAGTTTTGTGTGTTTGTATTTTATAGATTTCAGGGATGTTGTAGGGATGTGCATTTTTTTGTTTGAGGGTTTTCATTAAAACAAAAAAGTCTTGTAAGATGTGACATAGGTTCAAAATGATATGACAAGAAACAAATGTATAAAATATCAACCTACCAATCATTAAAGTATGCATGTAATGCAAAAACTGAAACTAGACATTTAGAAAAAGCTGTTGTACATGACAGGTAGGAATAATAACTTCTTATCATAATTTATTTTATTCTACTTATTTTACATTTGTTAACTGGGTAGAGTCTGACTGGGCAAGTAGCCCATTTTCAGCATGAACCCAGGGAGAAAATCTCCACAACAATAGTATAAACAAATTAGAACATTTTTAAAAAGATTTACAAACAATATACAAAAAAGTTTAACAGTTGCCAACAATCACAATTTACAAAAAGCTAATCTAAAAACAGAAAACATTACATTTCCTAAGCCTTGCTGCAGACAGTAATATGAAACTCATTTGATATACAACTAAAATAAACCATTATGGCATTTTCATTTGGTAGAAGTAAGACAAGGAGAAGATAGCAGAAAATAAATATTTGATTGATGGCATGAGAAACTAATCAGTAGTATTACAGGATCATAGCCATTGTTGAGTAAAATATTATTTTAGGAGCTGTTTGAAGCTATGACTATCTGTGTTTTCTAGGATATTCTGGGGTAATAGGTTCTACTGTTTGGCTACTTTGAAGGAGAAGAGAGAGTCACCAAAGTAATTATGGGACTTAGTTATCTTAAGTATAAGATTACCAGATGATCTAAGGGCCCTGGGGTTTGTATGTAGTTGCACTAGGTTGGAAAGTGCAGGGCAGTTTTTAGGTTTGTGGATAATGGAGTGGGCAGTGGTGAGCTGATTGAGTGATAACAGATTTGGAAATTCAAGCAGTATTTGCAGAGCAAGGCAATGATGGGTCCTTTTGGGTATATTAGCAGCAAATATTTATATTTCATTACAACAGGAATCAAGTAGATATAAATCAGACATGCACAGGTTAGTGAAAAGTTGAGAACAGTAGAGGAGAGTAGATAGGAGGTGAGATCTGGCTGTGGCTAGTCTGGCATTTTAAGGTAAGGTCTTGCCCTATATAGAGCACCAAGTTTGATATGAACCTTCTTAATTGTGAGTGATATGTGTTTGCTGAATGTGAGGTTGTTCTCTGTTGTGACACCAAGTAGTTCTGTTTGGTTAACTGGTTCTATTATAGTGCCATTAGTGGAGTAGATGGAGAGAGGAGGTGGTTTTGCTTTGAATTTCCTGTAGGAGAAGGTCATTAATTTTATTTTGCTTGGGTTCAAGATGAGTTGAAGTTCATTTAGGTAATTTTCAATATCAAGAAATGACTTTTGCAGTTTATCCTGGCGTTCTTGGGGTGTGAGAGCAGAGTAAATAAGAGAACCATTGTCAGCATATTGAATGATAGAAGCAGATTTAGTGGCAGTGTTTAGAGTATTTGTGAATATAATAAAAATGAGAGGGCCAAGGATGGAACCCTGAGGAACCCCAACGGAGAATGTGAGTAGTGTGGAGAGTTTATTATCCCATTTAGTTGCCTGTTGTCGATTAGTAAGGTAGCTAAACAACCAGTTGGGAGCTGTAGAGTTGAGGTTGAAGGAGGCCGGAGTGTTAAGTAGTAGTTGGTGGGATACCGTATCAAAAGTTTTGGACATATCAAGAAATATATTAGAGACTAGCTGTCCATTGTTTATGAGGAGATTGATGTAGTTAGTAAACTTATGAGGGCTGTGGAGGTACTGGGCTTTGGATGGAACCCATGCTGTGAACTAGATAAGAGATTATTTGCAGTGAGGTGGTCTAGAAGCTGCTTATGGATACATTTCTCTAAGATTTTGGCTAGGGATGAGAGAATGGCAATGGGCCGATAATTAGACAGATCTTTAGATGGGCCTCCCTTGTGGAGGGGGATGATATGGGATATTTTCCATAGTATGGGGACATATTGTTCTGTGATGGATCAATTGATTAGGATAGATATGGGATGAGTGATGGAGCTTGCAGCAGTTTTTAAGAAGTCATTAGGGAGTTGGTCAGCTGCTAGACAGGTAGGCTTTAGTTATGATAGGAGTTTCTTGATGTAAGAGGTTTGTATGGGTTTAAAAGAGAAGTAGCTGGGTTTAGAGTTAGTGGAGGTAGGCACTGTAAGGGGTTGGTTAGATTTATTGTTGCTTAAAAGTGAGGTGACAGTTGTGATGAAATGAGAGTTAAACTAGGATGCTAAGCATTCTGTTCTATTTGTTGTAGGTGGTGCAGGGGTAGAGAAAGTAGTTATGTTTTGCCAAAAATTTGGGGGGTTATTTATGTGTTTTTGCTACCCGCGGTGGTGGTGCTGCAGTAGCATTGTCACCTCACAGTAAGATGCTGTCCGGTTCGATTCTCAGCTAGAGCGTCTTCTGCATGGAGACATGCATGAATGGGCGTACCTTTATTGTTGTGCATCAGAGCTGGTAACTCGGCATGTAAAAATCAACTACCAATCATTAGTGGACCGGAGTTCCGTTGTGGCGACCCCTAACTGGGAAAAGCCGAAAGACACAAACAAACAAATTTATGTGTTTTTGCTGACAGGCTAGAAAATAAGATTTTTTGTCAGATAATATTTGCTTCTTAGTTGTTTGTAAGAGGTGAGATTTTCAGAGGTTTTGGAGGTTTGATAAGCAGTCCAGGCTCTAACCTTATGTTTAATGAGAGGTTTATAATGACAACATTTAATGTGTTATCTTTAAATGTGATTGGTCTCACAAGTATATACAAAAAGAAAAAAGTAGTAAACTGTATTAAAACACGCAGAGTGCAAATAGTTATGCAACAGAAGACACATTTGGAAAGAAATGATTATGTGAATTTGATAAAGAAAGGATTTCAGAATAGTTGTTCAGTGGAATATTTGGGCAAAGTAAAAGGTGAGTACTTATATTAAATGTTAGAGGGGTTTCAATGGTGATAGAAGAGGAAAAAAAGAGATACTAATGGTAGATTTGTAGTAGTAAGTGGCTACTGACAAGTTAGGAGGATTACGCTGGCATGTATTTGTACTCTACCTAAAACTGCTGCAGTAGAGCTTAAAATTCTGTAAGAAATAATTAGCTTTCAGCAGAGAATATTATTTATAAGTAGGGACAGGAATTTGATTTGCAACAGGCAGATGTATCAGGGGGAGCTAGAAAGGAAAATATAACCAAAGTAGGTAGATTTTTGAAGAAATTTATGAAAATATTTGGTATGGGAGATGTGAATTCAGTAGTAGGAACTCAGAGAGAATTTACATATAGGTTCATAGTTCAGTACTAAGCTAACTGCCCTTGTGAGCTATTTTAAGCTTAGCCAATTATCCCTTGTGAGACTCAAATCCTGCACCTTGTGTTTGTAAGGCAAACACCTTATCCATTAAGCCACCCTCCCAACCTTTATTCCCCAAGGTACAAAAACTGAACAAGGCTAGACAGAAATTATATTTCACAGGAACATGTGCATTTAATTAAAAGTTTTGATACACATCCAATAACTATTTCAGATCATGCCCCAATAAAAACTAAAATAAAAATGAGACACTGGCACTTCCCCACCTATCTGTTAAACAGAGAGGAACTTAAGGAATGGGTAGTGGAAATTATTCAGGTATTATTAGGGAAGATAGAAATTTCTTCAGAAAATATAGTAGGAGTTTGATAAAATGAAAGTGGTTTTTAAGATATGGTAGAAATAAAAGATAAAGAGATTTGGTTAAGAAGCAACAGGAATTATTTAGAGGTACTGGCAAAGATTAAAGTATTGCAGAATAGGGTGAATCTCACAGAATAAGAAGAGGTGTGACTGCAGAGTGCTGAAGAGAAAATATTGGATTACCTTGATAATATGCATGAGTTTAGAAAGATTGCTGTTAAGCAACTGTTTTTTGATAATAACTCCAGAGAACAAAACCTTTTAGGACAACAGCTCAGGCAACAGAAAATAGAAAAGGTTGTTGCCAAGTATAGGGAGCCTACAACAAAGAAATCCCTTAGAGGTATTAGAAATATTTCAGAAATTTTATACAATCTGTATACAGCAGAGAAATGTGGAAATCAAGAAAAAAGCACAAATAAAAATGATTATGGAAGAATTAAATATGCCAAGGTTAGAGTGAACTGATGCTCAGTTACTAACACTTAGCCCGACCCCACAATGGAGTGTGCATTCTCTGTGTGCTCTTAAGGGAAATTGTACTTGGTGCAGAGGGCTGCATATGAAAATACTGTGTGTGTCTATTTTTTTCACAGTGAATGTTCCCACCAGTGGCAGTGGTGTGGACTGAGGCTCCTTGATCACTGGTCCAGAGGAAGGATGTTCAAAAACACACGAACACAGTTGAGTAAAAAGCAGAACACCTTTATCCAACACAAAGCTTTCGGGACAACTCCCTTTTTCAATGATTCCCGAAAGCTTTGTGTTGGATAAAGGTGTTCTGCTTTTTACTCAACTGTGTTCGTGTGTTTTTGATCTTCAGTTCTTCAGTCAGCAATTTGTCAATAATAACCAGAGGAAGGATGTCACATATTGGTGAACAGCAGTGTGGATATTAATTGAACTTCTGTAGCCTGTAAGCAGTTGTCACTAAAGATTTGTGTACTCTCAGAAGCTACAAGGTAAACATAAAGAGTTTCATTTTTCATTTTTCACAACAGTTTTATTTATTTTTTTAGATAAGTTTAGTCAAAGAAAGCAGGCAAAGATATCAGCAGAGGATTATGGCAAGCTGACAGTGAACCAATTGACTAAGGTGTGCAAATCCAAAGGACTGGTGCATGCCAACCTGACTAAAGAAGAAATGATTTCAGCCTTAGTCACAGCTGCAGCACAGACCAGCAACCAGGAAGACAACCAGTCTGGTGATGGGGATCTGAGCCCTCAGAAACAGGACAATTCACCTTTTCCTCAGAGGACTTAAAACCCCGTCTGGAGTTAAAGAGACTTGTACTAGATGCAAAACATATAGAATTAGAATTGGCAGAGAGACTGCAGTGTTTGGAGGCTGCAGAAAATGAGAAGCATCATGACAGGGACATGCTGACTCTGACAGGAACATGGATGTAATGGGGAAGGGAATAACTGAACCCCAGAAGCAACAAAGATTGGTTTATTTCTTCCACAGTGTACAGAGGGGGATCATTTTGATAGTTTTATTCATATATTTGAAAGAGTATGTAAACAGTATAATGTTGACCAAGGGCTCTGGGTACGGCTCCTGACCTCCTTACTCCATGGTAAAGCTGTAACTGCTGTTTCTAAATTGTCTAATACTGACTATTTAAATTATGACAAGGTTAAACAATGTTTATTGGAATGTCTTAAGTTAACACCTGAAGCCTACAGAAAAAACATTTTGTGAGCATAGACACCAGGCAGATGAAAGTGTATGTGATTATATTGCTGAGCTAAGCATTTATTTTCATAGGTGGGTGAGTGGGTGTCAGGTCACCACTTTTGAAAGACTGGCAAACCTTTTGATGAGGGGAAAAAGCCCTTAGCACCTTGCCTGAGGACATGAGAATCTGGTTGGCAGACCAGGAGTATAACTCTGCAGATGAGCTGGGGAGAAAAGGGGATCTGTACTTAGCAAGCACTACATCAGTGCACAAGAAGGGGAGACCCAGTGCTGCACATTGGATGTAAAGGAACCCATAGTGAGCAGACTAAACGACCCGAACAGAGTCCACCAATAAAAGGGGAAGCCACTAATTTAGGTACACAGCCAGGATCAGTGTTTAGATGTTTTAAATAGATACATACAAATATTTCAAGCACAGCCCTTCTAGCTTGCCAATATACCAAAACACTTGTTCCCATAATAAGTGTCCAGGCTGTTCTTAAAACTAAACTAGTACTTGCTTTAATGTAATTTGGTAGTCTGTTCCATGCATCAGCTATTCTGTCAGAGAACCAATTAGTACACTTCTCATTCCTATAGAATCTCCTACACAGGTTATCTGATGATTCTCTAGTACTTTTTGATAACCCCAAACATTCCCAGAGGTAGTTGTCTCTAAATGCCTTATATACCTGAATAATTTATTTATTTTTATTTATTTTACATTTGTTGACCGGGCTGGTCTAGCTGGATACATGTCCATTTTCAGTAGAGGCCCGAGGAGAAAAGCTCCACATAGAGATACATAATAGTACAATTACATAAAAGAAGTTATACAGTGTTAAGAAATAATATTTAGGAAATGTAAAATAGTACAGTCAAAACGAAAAATCCCCCCCCCTTTTTTTTTTTTTTATGGTATTCCAGTTCATAAGTTACAGTGATAATTTATGCATAAAATGCTTATAATTAGTGTACGTAGGATAGATTGTGCATATTTCATATGAAGATATGAAGGAAGGGAGGGAATGAGTTAGGGGGAGAAGAAATTAGCCAGGGTTAGTGCAGATGCATAGCCAGTGATTATTGAGATGTGATTTTAGATGTTTTTTAAAAAGTAGGAGAGAAGTCTGAGCTGTGATTTCGGTCGGAAGTTTATTCCATAATTTTCCTACAGAGTTTGAGAACAAGGAGTCACCTGCTGAGTTGTTTGATTTAGTAGTGTTAATCAGTAGTTTGTTTGAGGAACGTAAATTTTTGAGGTTGTTATATGGTGTGATAAGGCTAGAGAGTATAGGAGTGTTGCTAGGTTGATACAGGGTCTTGTGGGCTAAAGTAAGTTGGTAAGATTGAAGCTGGTTAGGGAGTTCAAGCCAGTTTAAGTGTTTAAGATTTAAGCAGTGGTGGGTTCTGAACGGAGCCTGTTGCAAATCTAGCAATATTATTGTAGGAAGTTGCTAGTTTCTTGAGGTTGTTTTTGGAGATATTAGTATATATGGGAGCAGCACAGAGTAGAGTGGATAAAGGTGAGTTCGAGCTATGGCAGACCTAGCTTCTGGAGAAAGATAGTTTTGATGCGATAGAGGGATCCTAGTTTCTTATTAATTCATTTTATTGTATTGTTTATGTGTGTCTCGAAGTTTAGGTTGTTGTCAATTGTTATACCTAGCAATTTAGTGGTAGGGTCAGGTGAGATAAGGGTACCATTATTAGAACTAAGATTTATTTGTACAGGGGAAGACTTTTGGGTTGGGGTGAAAAGTAGCAATTTAGTTTTTTTGGGATTTAGAAGAAGGCAACGGTAGGAGAACCATTGTTCAACAGTGTTAAAGGCTTTTTGAGTAATTGACTGAAGTTCGGTTGGTGAGAATAAGATCTCCTCTTAGATACCTGTAAGAGACACTGTACAAATTCAAATATTTTAGTCTTTCATAATAATTTAAATTTTCATATCCATGGATGCTCTTGGTATATTTCCACTGTACTCTTTCCAGTTTACTCGTGCATGTTTTCTTACAGAGTTTCCATATTGTTATTCCATACTCAAGTTTGGGTCTAATTTAACTATCAATTACTTCATTATTTTTGATTTCCTAGATTTTATAAAACTTTTTATACAACCTATAGTTCTATTACTATCATTAACCAATTGGTTGATATGATTAGAAAAATGCATAGCTGAATCTATCCATATACCCAGGTCCTTAAATGAGTCTACAGTTTCAATCACTGTGTGCTGTATTAAATATTCACCTTTCAATTTATGTCTCCCAACTCTCATATGCTTAGTTTTTGATGTATTTTCAGCATATTATAGTGAATTTAGTCAAGTTATTTTGCAAACATGCCTTATCTGTAACACATGTAATCAGTTTACCCAATTTCAGGTCGTCTGCATATAGAGTGTATAACACCTCAGATGAAAAAGGTAGGTCTGAAAGATACAATCTAAACAAGTAAGGGCCTAGGACAGAGCCCTGTGGGACACCCTGACTATAACCAATGATTTCACCTGTCCAGTTACTGTATGATACTTGCCATGTCCTATTTGTAAGCCATGCAGCTGTCCATCTTATCAAGAGTACATCAATACCTAGTTGTACTCATTTTATGATCAGTGTTTTGTGTATGAAACTCCCAGAAGGCTGTTTAGCCAAGGCGCTAGAGAAGTGAATTGTTTTTGTACTGACAATAAGTCTTTATTTATTTATTTATTTGGTGTAGTTCATTTTGTCACTGGCTTTGTTGTATTTTAGTTTTGAAGTTGGTTTGTGGTTTCTGTATATGACTCTGTCAAATTCTGAAGTTTAATCTATATAAATTACATCTTAGCACAATTTTTCATTCATAGCTGTTATTATATTGTAATAAAAAATATCATGTTACAGGTAGTAATAGATCTATTTTCAACATATGTGTGCTGATGGGTCTACTTTACATTACTGAACCGACACTTCACCGACACGCAGAAGACCGAGACGAAACGACCGACAAGCAAGTTGATCGAAAAGGTGATTTGCTGACAGCCGAAAGACTGACAAGGGTAACATGTGAGCGCGACTCGGTAAGTGTGCGATAGTGACGGAGTTAGGAGCGGTCAGGTAAGTGTGCGATATTGTGGGATTTTGGGTTAGGGTGTGGGAAAGGTGAGTGTGTGGTAGTGTCGGAGTTAGGGTTCGGGAAAAGTAAGTGTGTGATAGTGACGGACTGTAGTTTAGGGACGGGTTAAGTGAGTTAGGTTTAGAGTGCGGGTAGGGTGAGTGTGCGATAGTGACAGGCTTTATGTTTTAGGGTGGGTTAAGTGAGTTAGGGTTAGGGTGCAGGTAGGTTAAGTGTGCGATAGTGACAGTCTTTAGGTGTAGGGGTGGGTTAAGTGAGTTAGGGTTAGGGTGCGGGTAGGGTAACTGTGCTGTAGTGTCGGACCTTAGGGTTAGGGTTTGGGTTAGGGTTAGTGGATATGTCATTGTGTGTCATGTGTAGTTTACGTTGTTTGTGTCAGTGTAATTGTGTTCGGTTTTGTGAGTTGTCGGTGTTGTGTGTTTTCGGTTATTTGGGGTCGGTGTTTTGTGTGTCGGTGAAGTGTCGGTTCGGTAATGTAAAGTAGATCCGTGCTGATATATGGTTTCAAGTCCCAACCTATCCATTTATGACAATAACTTATCCAATATTACCCTCTCCATTATTTTTACACAATATGAAAATAGACTTTATGGTCTATATAAATCTGGGTTGGTCCTACTCCCTTTTCCCTTAAAGACTCGCTTAATAATCGCATGTATCCAATCTAGAGGAATATACCCATATTTATATAACCTAGTGAATAATAGATATAATGGACCATGAACCATAAGTTCTTGCTGAAGTGTTCTTGGGTCATTGTTACTAATTTCATCTCCTCCCTGTGCTTTGGATCCAGTTTGTGCAGTTCTTTTTCAATATAATCTAATTTGATTTCAGTATCTGGGGTTTCCTGGATGTCACTAAGACAACTTATCACCCATATATCTATAATATGTTGTGTCTGAGAATAAATTTTAGAATCTGCACACAGTTTATCTATTTCTGAGTCTTTAATCCTTCCACATCTTATGTATCTATAAAAAGGTTTCCTGTTATGCTCAATATCTTTATATACATTTTCTTCACATTTTTCTTGATCTTGTCTCACACTATGTTTAATTTGTTTGTCCAGCTTATTTCAGTTTTCAAAGTTGTAGTTTGACCTCACTTCCATTTCTTATATTTTTTTGTCTTTCACCTTAATCAGATATCTTGTTCTTATGGAAATATTTCCCCCTGATGTTGTATGCCTAGATCCTGATGTTAAACATTTTTTTGATTTTTTTGCACTCAATTTCTTTTTCAAAACTTTCCACATTCCATCTGCAGGTTTTCCACTGAACACCTCACTCCAGTTAGTTTTACATAGTGACTGTTTTACTTCCATATAATCTGTAATTAACCTTCTGTACATTGGTTTAGATTTCATTTTGGCAGAATTATCTAGCAACAAATAAACCTTTATAACCCCATGATCACTGCACATCAATGGTGGTAAAACCAGAGGGGCCATGTAGCATACAAATGTGCACTGAACAGAGATTAGGACCAAAAGGTGAGGGAGCCAGCAATTGGAATAACAGCATGCTAGTGTTAAGTTGTCTGGAGACAACAAGGGTACCAGACTTTCACTGGAGTTTGTATCCTATCTTAGTGGATGGAAAACAGGCCACTGCCAAGACAGACACAGCCTCTGACATAACCATTGTGAAGCCTGCAGTGGTTAAAGAGGAGAAGTATTTGTCTGACAGTCTACTCCAGTCAGAGCTTTAGGAGGGATCTCATTCCAAATACCTTTGGCCAGGGTTCAGCTTGACTGGGAGGGTGGAAAGAAAGCAAGCAGGTAGGTGTGTTTGAGGATATCCCTGCAGATATCTTGATAGGGAATGATTTTGATAATGCAGTACCCTGTGTGCATGCAGTTACATGCAGTCAGACTTGGAGACAGGCATGTGAGTCTGGTAGCTTGGGGGAGACCCAGACAGACCACACACCTGAAGCCGAGGCTGATGATGTGGCTATTTCAGAGAGGGAGCTACCCTGTAGCAGTGAGCCTGAACGTGAGCCACAGCTGCTGATAGGTATTGATGTTGCCTTGAACAGGGTGACTGCAAGGGCAGAGGTGAGTGGTAGTACCCTGGCTGACAGTGAAGAACCGCTATCAGAAGATACCAGACTTCCTCTGGAAGGGGAGCCAGGAATGGTCACAAAGACAGAGTTGAGACAGGTTCAGTCCTCACACTCTACATTGCAAGGCTTGAGGGTGGTAGCTAAGGAGGCACCTGATTCTCAAGGAAATGGGAATTCTGTATACTGGAACAAAGGGTTACCATATAGAGAGTGAACCCCTGAGGGAGGGCTAGAAGATGAGGTAATAAAGCAGTTGGTAGTGCCCAAAGTCTACCGTCTGGCACTTCTAGCCCTAGTCCATGACATTCCTTTTATTTTTATTTTATTTTATTTATTTTACATTTGTTTACAAGGAAAGTCTGACCGGACACAGGTCCTTTTTCAGCAGAGGCCCAGGAAGAAAAGCTCCAAGAGTAACAAATACATACAATAGAGAAACAAATACAGCCAAGTGAGAAGCAAATACATACAAGATAGTGATTTTAGACACAGTAAGTAGAGCAACAGTGATTTACATAAAATATGGTTGTTTACGTTTAGTGTATATATCCAAATGATTATGTACAGTTAAAGTGGTAGATCATGCTAGTACAGTACGAGTAATGATAACAGAGTGAAAAGGAGGACTAGGTTATCCAGGGGAGTTGCAGGTGCAGAGCCAGGTGTTAGTAAGGTGCATTTTTAGAAGTTTTAAAGTGAAGTGTTGAGGAGTTAGTTATTATCGAGTTAGGTAGATTATTCCAGTGTTTGGAGATGCAGATAGAAAAAGTGATTCACCTGTTGAATTGTTAGCTTTGGTGGTGTGTAGAAGTAGTTTGTTGCTGAAGCAAAGGGGTCTTGAAGAGGAATACGGCTGAATGATATCTTTGAGTGCAGGTTTTTTTCTGATTGATAGAGCATTTTGTGGGTGGAGGTAAACTGATTAAAGAAAAGTTGTTGACGGAGTTCAAGCCACATCAGCTGCTTAAGTGATGAGCAGTGATGTGACTTGCATCAGGCATTAGTGGCAAAATTGGAGAGTTTATTGTAACAGGCTTCAAGTTTGGCTAGATCTGTCTTGCAGAGGTTGGTTAAGATTGGGGAGGTGTACAGGAGAGTTGAGAAGAGGTGGGTTCTAGCAATGGTGGCTTTTGTGTTATTTGTCAGAAATTTGTTGTTTCTATGTAGGAGACCTAGTTTTTTTGTGAACATCAAATTTCAGGTTATTGTCAATTTCTACTCCTAGTAATTTGGTATGGTTTGTTGGGGGTGATAATAACTTTATTTTAGAGAGGATACTGAAGGTTGGGGATGGGGAGGTGTATCTGGTTGGGTAGAAGAGAGAATTTTGTTTTGTTGGGATTTAGGAAAAGTTGGGAGATAGTGAAGCAGGATTCAGCAGATAAGAAGGACTCTTGATGGTATGGAGGTCTTTGATAGCGGAATCAGGTCTATATTAGAACATCGAATATTTAACAGTTCGAATCACTAAAGGTCGACCTTTAGTGATCGAACTGTTAAAACATCGAATGTTCAGAAAAAAAATAAAAATAACAACAAAAAAAAAACGAAACAGTGTAGGCGGGGGGCAAGCCCCGCTGCACCCTCCACATGGGGGGCTGCGCCCTCCACACCCCTCGCTACTTAAATATACCAACTCCGAGACCGCACTACATTGAAGTAAATGGAAATCTCCCCTTACGGAGATTTCCGTTTACTTGTTCGATGTTCTGCAGTTTCATTATTCTCGTGTCGACAATGTCAGATTCAACATTGTCGGCTTTTGAGAATTTAATACCGACCCGAAGAAGCTGAGCAAATCAGGGTAGTGTCATCAGCATACTGAGACACTGAGGCCTGGGGTGTAGACGAGTGGAGCTGGTTAGTAAAAAGAGAAAAAAGAAATGGACCAAGGATGGAGCCTTAGGGAACCCCTAAGGTGACAGGCAAAGGAGTGAAAGATCTTGTTGCCAACGGACAGTCTGTTGATGTTCTGTAGGTAACTTTGGAACCAGGTGATAGTGGGGTGACTGAGACTAAGGGAGGAGAGGACATAGATGAGTTTGGAGTGGTTAACCATGTCAAAGGCCTTGTACAGGTCCAGGAATATTGCTGATACAAATTGACCATTGTTTCTATGCTGGTTAACTGTGTTAGTAAAGGACAGTAGGGCGCATTGGTGTGAGAGGGGAAAAACCATGTTGGGTATTAGATAGGAGCTTGTCTGTAAGGAGACAGTCCATAAGTTGGGTGTGTATGACCCTTTCCAGAATTTTTGAGAGAGGGGATAGAACTGTAATTGGGCGATAGTTTGTTAGTTTGGTGGAGTTACCTCCTTTGTGTAAGGGTAAGATGTGGAAGATTTTTCTGATGGTGAGGACATAAGCTTCAGATAATGACCTGTTTATAAGTATGGATACAGGGTTTCAATAGTCAAGAATTGATATATCTGGACATTTCCCTCCATAAGATGGACAACGAATTTTACTCTAAAGTGCACATGAAAAATACTTTCTCCAATTTCTTCCTTCACTTCACCAGTGGTCATCCATTTTTTCAAAAGAAAAATTTGCTAAAAGGCCAGTTGGTAAGGATTAGTCGGGTGACCTCACAGGACTATGACTTTAGAATGGAATGTGATTTTGCATGTGACATGTTCAGAGAAAGGGGTTACCCAGACAACGTAATTCATGATATTACCATGGAGGTTGTAGAAGGAAGAAGGGGGAGATTTGCCCCCATTTTGGGAAAAGATGAACCTACAACTATAGTAACTGAGAGTAATATTAAGAGTTCGACCAATTGGGATGAAGCTTACATTATGGATTCTGAGGTCATCAAGCAGGTTATCACCAGGGAATGGGATAGATTTAAACAATTTTCCGATTTAGATATTGTATACAAACAACCTTTAAAATTTACATATAGAAAGGATATGAACATCAAGAATTTATTTTAGTTTGGGGGTGGCTCGAATTACAAAGGTAGATAAGGTAAAATGGGAACTTTTAAATGCAGGAACTGTTCACAATGACCACACATACACAATAATTCATTCATAGATGTACAATGTAGAAATAGAAAAATTATGAGTACATGTTATTCCAATTGTAATACAAATGGAATTGTCTACCTTGCAACCTGCCAGATCTGTAACTCATTTTATGTAGGGAAGATGGAAAGAAAACTAAAACTGAGAATCTACGAGCATTATTATGAAATTAAAAAACAAAATGTCAATAATGCTTTATTCTGTCATAAACTAACATGTGAACAGGCCTCCCTTTACATTTTTTTTGTTTTGGAAGTTGTACCTAAGGAGATTAGAGGGGGCATGTGGGAAGCCAAATTACAATATCGAGAGTTATTTTGGCAGATTATCCTGGAAGCCACCAAAAATCCAAGTTTGAATGATATGTTATCTATTCTTCCAGTTCTCAAATTAAGGGCTGCAAAACTGTAATTTTCCACTAGATGGCAGGCTTGTATATATTTTTTTAAAATGTGATTAAATGCACAAGCAAAGTTTAACATTATGGTTTATACTTCATAGTTTTTATACATTTTTTTAAATCTTTTTCAAGGATATGTATTACTGTGATCTAATACATGAAGTATCATATTGTGGTTTTTATGCTAAATGTTTTATATAAAGTTTTATATAAGGTAATATACATACATGTAAAGATTTTAATTTGTATTCGAATCTGCAAGTTTTATAAAAGGTTCAATTTCATTGGACATTGACTTTACAAATGATTGGTCTTAGACAGCAACAGATTTACATAAAAGTACTGATTTTAGTTAACAGGGGGTATTTGCATCTGAGGAAGGTGTACGAAAACGTATTTTCAAGTGGCAGCGTTAATGCAACTTGTGCTCTTCACATTTTTATCGCCATCATTGTGGAAATAAAACTGTTTGCTTTAATTTTGGACTCGGGCCCTTATTTGGTTCTCCAGCAAACCTTTACATTTGGTTTTGGTGTGTTGTCTTGTTCGCTTTCATCTTGCCTTGTGGATTATAGATACAGGGTATGTGATTGCTACTGCTGCAATTTGAAGGAAGTCAGCAGAAAGATTGTCAGTAGCTAAAATAGTGGGCTTAAGTTTAGTAGTTTTTTGATGGTGTTAGTAGAGACTGGGTTTAGTGTAAACTGGTTGTTGCTTTTGGGAGGATATAAAATGTTGTGGATTGAGGTAGGAGGGGTGTGGTTGGGGCTGGTCTGGGTCAGCGCAAGTTGTTGAATTGATTCTGTGAAGTAAGTATTAAACTGATGGCTAAGGTCATGAAGTTGTTGACTGTTGTTGGGGTGGGAGTGGTTGTTTTTCCAGGATACAATATATTGTTAACTGCTATCCAGAATTTTTGAGGGTTATTTTGACGTTTATTCTCTATGTTGTAATAGTAGTAGCTTTTGTCTAATTTTACTAGTCGTTTTTGCTTTATTTTGGAGTACTAGGAAGTTTGTTTAGTTATATGGGATTTAGTTTTACGATATTGTTCCCAGACTTTATCTCTGGTTCTGAGTAGGGATCTGGATTCTTTACTTAGGCAGGGTACGTATTTTGATTTCATTCTAATAGTTCTAGGGGGGCATGATAGTTGAATATGTTTAGGAAGCTGGAGTTAAAGGAAAGAATGGCTTCTTCTAGAGGCAGGTGCTTGAGAGGTCCCCATTTGCAACTTTTAAGGACAGAGATAATCCTGTTGGGATCAAAGTGTTTTTTGTTTCTGATTAGACGGATGGAGGGCTGGAAGTTTTGATGAATGTGGTTTCTTAGGAGAAAGGTTGGGCTGCGGTCAGTAAGTCAGTCAGGGAGGTAGCTTGAGTGGGAACAGAGATTGGGGTTGCTAAGCAAAATCAAATCGAGAATGGATTGACACTTCAAAGTTTTATCAGTCCTAGTGGGAGACGTGATGAGTTGGGTGAAGCTGTAAAGGTTTACATGGGATGTAGGGTTTGGAGAGGAACAAAGGAGCCAGTCAATATTAAAGTCACCCATTAATATAGTTTCTTGTGGGAGAGATATGGAGGTCCATTGTAGTATACTTGGAAGTGTGGTGATATTGTTGCCTGGTGGAATATATCCAGCTATGATATTTAGGTGTTTTTTTGGGTTAATTGTTAACTTACCAAATATTAATTCTGCATTATCAAATTCAGGTATGGAGAGGTCCAGAAGGTCTAGTATAAAGTGATCTTTGAATAAGATTGCAACACCCCCTCCTTTTTTGTTTTTCCTATCTTTACGTAAGATTCTGTAACTGGGGGGCAGTAATTTCATTACTACTGATATCTGGTTTAAGCCATGTTTCTGTTAGTGTTACAATGTCAGGGGAGTAAAGGGACAGTATGGTATGTAGGTCATGGACTTTGCTATGCTTCTTACATTCATATTAAGGATAAGAAGGGAGGATATGCATCTATGGCGGACCATAGGAAGTGTTGATAGTGAAGGGCTGGTTAGTGAACTGCATTTTGGGGTTTAACCATGATTAGGGTGAATGTCTCATGAGCATCTTAAATACATAATTATGTGCAAAAGGAGCTTGGAGAGTTTGGGTTGAAGTTTTGAATATTTCAGAGCTACTGGAGACGTGGGATGATGAGGAAGGACTTTGTCTGATAGTCTATATAGGTGGTGTGGAACAGGATTGAGGCTATAGTGTGATGTTGTGAACAACTTGGGTAATGGAATGAGGAGGTTTGCCAAAGAGGGGAGCAGAGGATGGTGAGTGTCATAAGTGGAAAGAGAGTGTAGGAGTATAAGTGTTAAGCTAGCAGCAATATGGAGGAGTGTTGTATTTAAAGGCTTCATTTTGAGGTTGAGCTGGTATGTGAGGTTGCAGTAGATAGGGAGTAATGTATGAACAGTAAAAGTAGCAGGGAGAGATATAATGTTAGAGAAATGTAAGTGGGTGCTTTGGTAGAGTTTTTTGGGAGTATTGCGTGTTGTGTACTTCTACCTGACTGGAGAGGTGGAGAGGGGAAGATGAAGTAAGGGACTAATGTAGTGGAGTGTGGAAATGGCTAGTGTGATGTAGGATTGGGTGTTGGGTGGTGGGTGTGGTTATGCTTAAGTAAATATGTAGGTGAAGTGGGGCTGGTTGGGAATTGGGGGTAGGGCATGGGAGCGGAGTGAGCCCGAGCGCAGTGAGGGTTAATAGAGCAGGTAGGCCCAATGGAGACAGATTGCAGCGGTAAGTCAGCTGAAAATAAATATCTACAATTTGGAACTAAGGTAGGCAGTAGGTCAGTGCCATCTAAGACACCAAGGTAAAGAGAAGCAGAGGTAGTGTTTAATTTAGCACAGTGGACCTACTGAGAATTTAAGTACAATAGTATGGGTGAGGGAATGAAGAAATAACTTTGTGGAGAGGGAGTGTGGCAAGGGACAGTTTTGCTGGAATGCTTTTTCCTTGTATGTGTGCACTTACTAGTGATGCTACACCTGGGGGGCTTTCAGCTGCAAAGGTAGAGCAAATATAGCATCCACAGTTTTTAAAACCTTTGGTGTGTTGTACCTCAGCAATCACTTGGAGGGTGGGGGAAGAGAGGGAAACAAACAAATTGGAGTAAATAGTGGCATGGGAGAATCCAAGGTACTCTGCAAACCTAGCTATTTAGCAAAGGACAGCAAAAGAAATAAGGTAAACATATAGACGCCCTGTTCAAGGACTGGAAGGTTTCTCTAAGAAAAACAATCAGTAAGAGTACACCACAGGAAGACGTTATATGCTGCTTACTAGTCTGCAATGGCAGGTTTTATTCTCTTTTACATTTGTATTCCTCTTTGCTCTTTGTTTGCTGCACACTATATAGCTACAGATTAAAGCAGATTGACACTTGGCACCTTTGTTTGGTGTTTAATTTGTGAAGAATAAGTATTTGGGGGGGGGACTGAAAGCTATGACTCAATTGAGAGGGGCTAAATACCTTAACATAAAACAGATAAGTTAAGCAAAATGTATGACTTTTGCAGGTCATACAGGCATAAAGCATCCCAAGAGGCATATTATGCAGAACATTTATTGGCCTGGGACTGCAAGGGATGTAACAGAGTACTGCAGAACCTTTGAGCAATGCCGAAAAGCAGGCAAGGCAGGAGACAAGGTCAAATCTCATTTGATGCCTTTGCCTGTGATTGAGGAGCCATTACATAGGGTAGCTATGGATGTTGTGGGGCCTCTGAGTACCCCAAGTTCCACAAGGAAGAAAGATATCCTAGTTGAGCATATTATGCTACTAGATACCCTGAGGCTGTGGCTCTGTACTCCATCGAGGCAGAGAGGGTGGCAAATGCTTTGTTAGATATTTTCAGCAGGTTAGATTTCCTGAGAGAAATACTGACTGACAGAGATGCCAATTTCATGTCATACCTGCTGGCTTGTCTGTGAGAGTGCTATGGGGTGAAGCACCTAAAGATTACCCCCTACCACCCACTGACGGTCTTCTGAAGAGGTTAAACTCCACACTGAAGACCATGCTAAGGGCATTTGCAGACCAATTTAAGAAAGAGTGGGACAAACATTTGCCCCATCTGCTGTTTGCATACAGAGAAGTACCCCAGGAATCCATAGGTTTTTCACCCTTTGAGTTGCTGTATGGGAATATGGTGAGGAGGCCCTTGGATATGATTCATGATGAGTGGGAGGGTGAGTGTGAATCCCACAAAGAGTCTGTTGTGGCTTATGTCCTAAGCTTCAGGACAAGGCTTAGGGAGTTCATGGGCTTGGCTCAGGAGAACCTGGCAGAAGCCCAACAGCAGGAAAAAGGTCTGGTATGACAGGAATGCTCGGGCCCAAGAGTATGCTGTGGGATAGCAGGTTATGGTGCTCATTCCTGTCAGACACAATAAGCTGCAGGCAACTTGGGAAGGACCCTTCAAAGTGGTAAGAAAGTTCAGTGATGTTAACTACATAGTAAAACTGCTAGTCAGGAGGCAGGGGTATAAACTGTACCATGTTAACATGATGAAGCCTTATCATGATTGGGAGGCCCTTGTGCTGAGTATTTGCAGTGGGTGGCAGGAGGAGTCTGAGGGCAAAGTGGTGACTGATCTCCTCAATGATGCTCGGACTGACACCTCAGTGGCAGGGGTAATAATGTCCCAGTGGCTATCCCCTGCCCAGGTGCAAGAAAGGAGTTTGGGAAGATGTTCACTGGAAAACCTGGGTGCACCCACCTGGTGCAGCACCATATAGATACAGGACCCCAAAGACCTATCAAGCAGGCCCCCTTACAGGGTACCTGAATGAGTCAGATAACTCTAAGGGAAGAGATACAAGAAATGCTGGAACTGGGAGTAATCCAGGAGTCCAGCAGTCCCTGGGCCTCCCCAGTGGTGCTGGTACCAAAGAAGGACGGCAGCACCAGGTTCTGTGTGGACTACAGAAATCTAAACAGTCACACAGAGTCAGATGCTTATCCCAGGCCTAAGACAGATGAAGCCTTAGAACAGCTGTGTGGGACTACATATCTGACCACTATTGATTTGACCAGGGGCTACTGGCAGGTGCCCTTGACTCCCACCGCTAAAGGGAAGTCAGCCTTTGTAACTCCTTTCAGATTATATGAGTTCAGAAAAATGCCCTTTGGGATGAAAAATGCCCCAGTAACCTTTCTGAGGCTGGTAGATCATATCCTAGCAAGAGCAGGAGATTATGCCCTTGCTTACCTGGATGATATTGCCATCTACAGCCATTCCTGGTAAGAGCACCTTCAGCATGCCAGGGAGGGTCCTAGGCAGACTGTGAAGGGCAGGGTTGACCATTAATCCCAGTAAGTGTCGAGTGGGTAAGGCAGAGGTCTCCTACCTGGGACATAGAGTAGGGAGTGGTAAGATTAGGCCAGAATCTACCAAAGTGGAAGCTATTCAGGCATGGCCTGCCCCTGTTACTACAAAGCAGGTGAGGGCATTCTTGGGGACAGAGGGGTACTATGGAAAGTTTGTTCCCAATTATAGTGAAAAAAGTAGCTCCCCTCACAGATTTGATGAGGAAAAACAGACCAGATAAGGATCTGTGGACCCCAGCCTGTCAGCAGGCATTCCAAAAGCTTAAAGGGGCTTTTGAAGGACCCCCTGTGCTAGCCAATCCAGATTACAGCAAATAATATGTTGTGCAGGTAGATGCTTCAAACCATGGGGTGGGGCTGTACTCAGCAAGGTTTCCTCAGAGTGAGAAGAACATCCTGTTGTATATCTCAGCAACAGACTCCAGCCCAGGGGGCAATGTTATACAGCTGTAGAAAAAGAATGTCTAGGCATAGTGTGGGCATTGCAAAAACTTCAGCCTATCTATATGGAAGGAAATTCACTGTGGTTACAGACCACAATGCCTTAACATGGCTACATTGAGCCAGCCAGCAAAATATCAAGTTATTAAGGTGGAGCCTAGGGGTGCAGGCATATAACATGACTGTGCAGCACTGTAATGGGGTCAGTAATACTAATGCAGAGGGCTGTCAAGACAGGGTATAGGTTAATTGTGTTCCCAGACAGGCTTATTTCTCTTAAGCAATGTTCCTCTACGGTCATTTGAAAAACTAGCTTGAGTCTTCAAAGAGGGGAGAGATGTGATGATGTGAGGTAGTGCCAGCTGTGCCAGGGAGAGTAAGGCAATGCAAGTGTAACGTATGCCAGCATACCTAGCTGGAGTGTAGTAGAGAATTATATGTTATCTGAATATCAAACTGATTTGTACAGATGCTTGTGTTAAAATGTATTTGTAAAGTTACTTGTGTTAAAAATGTATCAACAGTGAGTCTTGCTGGACAGAAAAAAAATATACATGTATGTCAGTCTGTATTGTTGTAACTGATGAAATGTATATATTTTAACAGAGGATACCAGAAGGGAAGGGTTTGGCTCAGCCCAGCTAACCGTAAGAAAATTGCCTGAAATTAAATGACTTTGTTTAGGCCATAAAGATTTTTATCTCACAAGTCTGAATGCAGCCATAGACACAATACCTGTGAAAAGCCTGGGATGGGATCCTGCTCTATAGAGGTGAACTGATTGCTATCCTGGGATGCCTGCAAATGGCTTTTTAATTTCTGCAGGAAGCTGGAAGTGTTGGAATTGTTTTACAGTTTCCAGATGCTGTAATAAATGTTAGCTAAAGTTCTATGTGTGTTGTGTGACACATCAGTGCCAGATCCTGGCTCATTTTCTAGTGAGAGGGTAGTGTGACAGGTGACCAGATGTGATGTTATTCTGTAGCCAACACTGAAATTATATTTGAATATTAGTGAGAGATGTGAGGAGTGTACTCTATTTTTTGACCTGACAAGACTCTCATCCACCTTCATCTTGCCTTGCTTTAGTAGATAAGTAACTGGGGAACAGTAATTCTTCAGTCAGTTAAAAAATATAGTGAGAATAGCTAAATGTTGTTTTTTCTCTGTCTGAGTCTTCCTATCTGTGTCGCTTTTATATTCCCTGTGATTGAAACTCTGTTGTTCATTGTAAATAATATACAGTATTTTCATTTTTTATTATTTATTATTAAATGTATCTAAACCTTTCATTGTGGCTCATCTTTTAGAAAATGTATAATTCTGAGTATTTGCATTTATTTAGCGGTATTGTGGCTCCAAGTTACTTAAAGTCTTGCTACTTGGTTAAACACTACCATTTGTAAATCTATCTTCTAGTCTGGGTGGGGGTGGCAGTGTGGGTAACCTGTGCCAGCCTTTCCCAGGTAGTTTTGTGTGTGTGTGTGTGTGTGTGTGTGTGTGTGTGTGTGTGTGTGTGTGTGTGTGTGTGTGTGTGTGAAAATCAAATCTCAAAGAAAGTGTGTGTGACAGCTACTTTCAACAGGTACACTGAGAGCACTGATTTCACAGAGAGGATGGTGGAGGACTTGGCTTGGAACACCCAGCTAAGGACTCAGCTCTACAGTGGTCAGTGGGAAGTCTTATTTGGGACCTGGACTGGAAGCCCAGGACTGGAGTATGCATTTTCTGTGTGCTCTTAAGGGAAATTGCACTTGGTGCAGAGGGCTGCATCTGAAAATACTGTGTGTATTTTTCTCACAGTGAAAGTTCCCCACCAGTGGCAGTGATGAAAATGCCCATTGAACTGGATGATAAGAAATGGGATCATTTACTGCCCTACATCCCTTTTGCTGTAATATAAGTGATCAAAGCATTGGAACACCCGGCTAAGGCCTCGGCTCTATAGTAGTCAGTGAGAAGTCTTATTTGGGACCTGGAGAGAAACTCCAGCCCCAGGACTGGAGTGTGCATTTTTTTTGTATGTTGTTATAGGAAATTGTAGTTGGTGCAGAGGGCTGGTTCTGAAAATATTATATGTATTTTTCTCAAAGTGAAAGCTCCCCACCAGGGGCAGTGATGAGGGTTGACGCTCCTTGATCATTGGCCCCGAGGATGGATGTCACAAGGCACATTAATAAAACTCTGCTAAAAATGCCTATTGAACTGGATGATAAGAAATGGGATCATTTGCTGCCCTACATCCCTTTTGCTGTAATATAAGTGACCAAAGCTTCAACAGGATTTGCCCTATTCAAGTTATTATATGGTAGGCATCTTCCATTGTTGTTAGCCATAGTTAAGGATACTTGGGAGGAGGAACTCCACACACACACACACACACACACACACACACACACACACACACATACACACAATTTAAAAGTTTGATAGAATACTTTACATATTTGCAAGACAGGTTAAAACCATACTAATAGTCAAGGAATGTATGCAAAGGACACAAGAGATGCTACAGAAGGTGTATAGCAAAAGTGCCATTCTTAACGCATTTAAAATAGATTACAAAGTATTATTATTAATTCCCTCTACTGAAACTAAGTTCCTAGCAGGATGACAAAGATGCTTTGAGATGGTAGAGAAGATAAACAAAGTGCACTGCAAGATAAGACAACCTGGAAAGAAAAGACCAAAGCAGATATATCACATAAATGTGTTTATACCATGGAAGGAAACTGAAACTCCTGTAGTCGGCCTGAGAGCAGACATACATACAAATAGTAGGTTATCAGGGAATTCTGTCCTGATGCTCAGATAGATGACACATTGGCAAAAAAATGAAGCAAGTGCTGTAAATGTAAACAAGAACCAAAAGAAAAACAGCACAAAGTTTAGTAGTTTTTTGATGGTGTTAGTAGAGACTGGGTTTAGTGTAAACTGGTTGTTGCTTTTGGGAGGATATAAAATGTTGTGGTTTGAGGTAGGAGGGGTGTGGTTGGGGCTGGTCTGGGTCAGCGCAAGTTGTTGAATTGATTCTGTGAAGTAAGTATTAAACTGATGGCTAAGGAAATGAAGTTGTTGACTGTTGTTGGGGTGGGAGTGGTTGTTTTTCCAGGATACAATATATTGTTAACTGCTCTCCAGAATTTTTGAGGGTTATTTTGATGTTTATTCTCTATGTTGTAATAGTAGTAGCTTTTGTCTAATTTTACTAGTCGTTTTTGCTTTATTTTGGAGTTCTAGGAAGGTTTGTTTAGTTATATGGGATTTAGTTTTACGATATTGTTCCCAGACTTTATCTCTGGTTCTGAATAGGGATCTGAATTCTTTACTTAGGCAGGGTACGTATTTTGATTTCATTCTAATAGTTCTAGGGGGGCATGATAGTTGAATATGTTTAGGAAGCTGGAGTTAAAGGAAAGAATGGCTTCTTCTAGAGGCAGGTGCTTGAGAGGTCCCCATTTGCAACTTTTAAGGACAGAGATAATCCTGTTGGGATCAAAGTGTTTTTTGTTTCTGATTAGATGGATGGAGGGCTGGAAGTTTTGATGAATGTGGTTTCTTAGGAGAAAGGTTGGGCTGTGGTCAGTAAGTCAGTCAGGGAGGTAGCCTGAGTGGGAACAGAGATTGGGGTTGCTAAGCAAAATCCAATCGAGAATGGATTGACACTTCAAAGTTTTATCAGTCCTAGTGGGAGACGTGATGAGTTGGGTGAAGCTGTAAAGGTTTACATGGGATGTAGGGTTTGGAGAGGAACAAAGGAGCCAATCAATATTAAAGTCACCCATTAATATAGTCTCTTGTGGGAGAGATATGGAGGTCCATTGTAGTATACTTGGAAGTGTGGTGATATTGTTGCCTGGTGGAATATATCCAGCTATGATATTTAGGTGTTTTTTTGGGTTAATTATTAACTTACCAAATATTAATTCTGCATTATCAAATTCAGGTATGGAGAGGTCCAGAAGGTCTAGTATAAAGTGATCTTTGAATAAGATTGCAACACCCCCTCCTTTTTTGTTTTTCCTAAGTTTACGTAAGATTCTGTAACTGGGGGCAGTAATTTCATTACTACTGATATCTGGTTTAAGCCATGTTTCTGTTAGTGTTACAATGTCAGGGGAGTAAAGGGACAGTATGGTATGTAGGTCATGGACTTTGCTATGCTTCTTACATTCATATTAAGGATAAGTAGGGAGGATATGCATCTATGGTGGACCATAGGAAGTGTTGATAGTGAAGGGCTGGTTAGTGAACTGCATTTTGGGGTTTAACCATGATTAGGGTGAATGTCTCATGAGCATCTTAAATACATAATTATGTGCAAAAGGAGCTTGGAGAGTTTGGGTTGAAGTTTTGAATATTTCAGAGCTACTGGAGACGTGGGATGATGAGGAAGGACTTTGTCTGATAGTCTATATAGGTGGTGTGGAACAGGATTGAGGCTATAGAGTGATGTTGTGAACAACTTGGGTAATGGAATGAGGAGGTTTGCCAGGGAGGGGAGCAGTGGATGGTAAGTGAGTGTCATAAGTGGAAAGAGAGTGTAGGAGTATAAGTGTTAAGCTAGCAGCGATATGGAGGAGTGTTGTATTATAGGCTTCATTTTGAGGTTGAGCTGGTATGTGAGGTTGCAGTAGATAGGGAGTAATGTATGAACAGTAAAAGTAGTAGGGAGAGATATAATGTTAGAGAAATGTAAGTGGGTGCTTTGGTAGAGTTTTTTGGGAGTATTGCATGTTGTGTACCTCTACCTGACTGGAGAGGTGGAGAGGGGAAGATGAAGTGAGGGACTAATGTAGTGGAGTGTGGAAATGGCTAGTGTGATGTAGGATTGGGTGTTGGGTGGTGGGTGTGGTTATGCTTAAGTAAATATGTAGGTGAAGTGGGGATGGGTGGGAATTGGGGGTAGGGCATGGGAGCGGAGTGAGCCCGAGCACAGTGAGGGTTAACAGAGCAGGTAGAACCAATGGAGACAGATTGCAGCGGTAAGTCAGCTGAAAATAAATATTTACAATTTGGAACTAATGTAGGCAGTAGGTCAGTGCCATCTAAGACACCAAGGTAAAGAGAAGCAGAGGTAGTGTTTAATTTAGCACAGTGGACCTACTGAGAATTTAAGTACAATAGTATGGGTGAGGGAATGAAGAAATAATTTTGTGGAGAGGGAGTGTGGCAAGGGACAGTTTTGCTGGGATGCTTTTTCCTTGTATGTGTGCACTTACTAGAGATGCTACACCTGGAGGGCTTTCAGCTGCAAAGGTAGAGCAAATACAGCATCCACAGTTTTTAAAACCTTTGGTGTGTTGTACCTCAGCAATCACTTGGAGGGTGGGGGAAGAGAGGGAAACAAACAAATTGGAGTAAATAGTGGCATGGGAGAATCCAAGGTACTCTGCAAACCTAGCTATTTAGCAAAGGACAGCAAAAGAAATAAGGTAAACATATAGACGCCCTGTTCAAGGACTGGAAGGTTTCTCTAAGAAAAACAATCAGTAAGAGTACACCACAGGAAGACGTTATATGCTGCTTACTAGTCTGCAATGGCAGGTTTTATTCTCTTTTACATTTGTATTCCTCTTTGCTCTTTGTTTGCTGCACACTATATAGCTACAGATTAAAGCAGATTGACACTTGGCACCTTTGTTTGGTGTTTAATTTGTGAAGAATAAGTATTTGGGGGGGGGACTGAAAGCTATGACTCAATTGAGAGGGACTAAATACCTTAACATAAAACAGATAAGTTAAGCAAAATGTATGACTTTTGCAGGTCATACAGGCATAAAGCATCCCAAGAGGCATATTATACAGAACATTTATTGGCCTGGGACTGCAAGGGATGTAACAGGGTACTGCAGAACCTTTGAGCAATGCCGAAAAGCAGGCAAGGCAGGAGACAAGGTCAAATCTCATTTGATGCCTTTGCCTGTGATTGAGGAGCCATTACATAGGGTAGCTATGGATGTTGTGGGGCCTCTGAGTACCCCAAGTTCCACAAGGAAGAAAGATATCCTAGTTGAGCATATTATGCTACTAGATACCCTGAGGCTGTGGCTCTGTACTCCATCGAGGCAGAGAGGGTGGCAAATGCTTTGTTAGATATTTTCAGCAGGTTAGATTTCCTGAGAGAAATACTGACTGACAGAGATGCCAATTTCATGTCATACCTGCTGGCTTGTCTGTGAGAGTGCTATGGGGTGAAGCACCTAAAGATTACCCCCTACCACCCACTGACGGTCTTCTGAAGAGGTTAAACTCCACACTGAAGACCATGCTAAGGGCATTTGCAGACCAATTTAAGAAAGAGTGGGACAAACATTTGCCCCATCTGCTGTTTGCATACAGAGAAGTACCCCAGGAATCCATAGGTTTTTCACCCTTTGAGTTGCTGTATGGGAATATGGTGAGGAGGCCCTTGGATATGATTCATGATGAGTGGGAGGGTGAGTGTGAATCCCACAAAGAGTCTGTTGTGGGATATGTCCTAAACTTCAGGACAAGGCTTAGGGAGTTCATGGGCTTGGCTCAGGAGAACCTGGCAGAAGCCCAACAGCAGGAAAAAGGTCTGGTATGACAGGAATGCTCGGGCCCAAGAGTATGCTGTGGGATAGCAGGTTATGGTGCTCATTCCTGTCAGACACAATAAGCTGCAGGCAACTTGGGAAGGACCCTTCAAAGTGGTAAGAAAGTTCAGTGATGTTAACTACATAGTAAAACTGCTAGTCAGGAGGCAGGGGTATAAACTGTACCATGTTAACATGATGAAGCCTTATCATGATTGGGAGGCCCTTGTGCTGAGTATTTGCAGTGGGTGGCAGGAGGAGTCTGAGGGCAAAGGGGTGACTGAGCTCCTCAATGATGCTCAGACTGACACCTCAGTGGCAGGGGTAATAATGTCCCAGTGGCTATCCCCTGCTCAGGTGCAAGAAAGGAGTTTGGGAAGATGTTCACTGGAAAACCTGGGTGCACCCACCTGGTGCAGCACCATATAGATACAGGACCCCAAAGACCTATCAAGCAGGCCCCCTTACAGGGTACCTGAATGAGTCAGATAACTCTAAGGGAAGAGATACAAGAAATGCTGGAACTGGGAGTAATCCAGGAGTCCAGCAGTCCCTGAGCCTCCCTTGTGGTGCTGGTACCAAAGAAGGATGGCAGCACCAGGTTCTGTGTGGACTACAGAAATCTAAACAGTCACACAGAGTCAGATGCTTATCCCAGGCCTAAGACAGATGAAGCCTTAGAACAGCTGTGTGGGACTACATATCCGACCATTATTGATTTGACCAGGGGCTACTGGCAGGTGCCCTTGACTCCCACTGCTAAAGGGAAGTCAGCCTTTGTAATTCCTTTCAGATTATACGAGTTCAGAAAAATGCCCTTTGGGATAAAAAATGCCCCAGTAACCTTTCTGAGGCTGGTAGATCATATCCTAGCAAGAGCAGGAGATTATGCCCTTGCTTACCTGGATGATATTGCCATCTACAGCCATTCCTGGTAAGAGCACCTTCAGCATGTCAGGGAGGGTCCTAGGCAGACTGTGAAGGGCAGGGTTGACCATTAAGCACAGTAAGTGTTGAGTGGGTAAGGCAGAGGTCTCCTACCTGGGACATAGAGTAGGGAGTGGTAAGATTAGGCCAGAATCTACCAAAGTGGAAGCTATTCAGGCATGGCCTGCCCCTGTTACTACAAAGCAGGTGAGGGCATTCTTGGGGACAGAGGGGTACTATGGAAAGTTTGTTCCCAATTATAGTGAAAAAAGTAGCTCCCCTCACAGATTTGATGAGTAAAAACAGACCAGATAAGGGTCTGTGGACCCCAGCCTGTCAGCAGGCATTCCAAAAGCTTAAAGGGGCTTTTGAAGGACCCCCTGTGCTAGCCAATCCAGATTACAGCAAATAATATGTTGTGCAGGTAGATGCTTCAAACCATGGGGTGAGGCTGTACTCAGCAAGGTTTCCTCAGAGTGAGAAGAACATCCTGTTGTATATCTCAGCAACAGACTCCAGCCCAGGGGGGAATGTTATACAGCTGTAGAAAAAGAATGTCTAGGCATAGTGTGGGCATTGCAAAAACTTCAGCCTATCTATATGGAAGGAAATTCACTGTGGTTACAGACCACAATGCCTTAACATGGCTACATTGAGCCAGACAGCAAAATATCAAGTTATTAAGGTGGAGCCTAGGGGTGCAGGCATATAACATGACTGTGCAGCACTGTAATGGGGTCAGTAATACTAATGCAGATGGGCTGTCAAGACAGGGTATAGGTTAATTGTGTTCCCAGACAGGCTCATTTCTCTTAAGCAATGTTCCTCTATGGTCACTTGAAAAACTAGCTTGAGTCTTCAAAGAGGGGAGAGATGTGATGATGTGAGGTAGTGCCAGCTGTGCCAGGGAAAGTAAGGCAATGCAAGTGTAACATATGCCAGCATACCTAGCTGGAGTGTAGTAGAGAATTATATGTCATGTGAATATCAAACTGATTTGTACAGATGCTTGTGTTAAAATGTATTTGTAAAGTTACTTGTGTTAAAAATGTATCAACAGTGAGTCTTGCTGGACAGAAAAGAAATATACATGTATGTCAGTCTGTATTGTTGTAACTGATGAAATGCATATATTTTAACAGAGGATACCAGAAGGGAAGGGTTTGGCTCAGCCCAGCTAACCGTAAGAAAATTGCCTGAAATTAAATTACTTTGTTTAGGCCATAAAGATTTTTATCTCACAAGTCTGAATGCAGCCATAGACACAATACCTGTGAAAAGCCTGGGATGGGATCCTGCTCTATAGTGGTGAACTGATTGCTATCCTGGGATGCCTGCAAATGGCTTTTTTAATTTCTGCAGGAAGCTGGAAGTGTTGGAATTGTTTTACAGTTTCCAGATGCTATAATAAATGTTAGCTAAAGTTATATGTGTGTATTGTGACACATCAGTGCCAGATCCTGGCTCATTTTCTAGTGAGAGGGTAGTGTGACAGGTGACCAGATGTGATGTTATTCTGTAGCCAACACTGAAATTATATTTGAATATTAGTGAGAGATGTGAGGAGTGCCCTCTATTTTTTGACCTGACAAGACTCTCATCCACCTTCATCTTGCCTTGCTTTAGTAGGTAAGTAACTGGGGAACAGTAATTCTTCAGTCAGTTAAAAAATATAGTGAGAATAGCTAAATGTTGTTTTTTCTGTATCTGTCTGAGTCTTCCCATCTGTGTCGCTTTTATATTTCCCGTGATTGAAACTCTGTTGTTCATTGTAAATAATATACAGTATTTTCATTTTTTTAATTATTTATTATTAAATGTATCTAAACCTTTCATTGTGGCTCATCTTTCAGAAAATGTTTAACTTCTGAGTATTTGCATTTATTTAGCGGTATTGTGGCTCCACGTTACTTAAAGTCTTGCTACTTGGTTAAACACTACCATTTGTAAATCTATCTTCTAGTCTGGGTGGGGGTGGCAGTGTGGGTAACCTGTGCCAGCCTTTCCCAGGTAGTTTTGTGTGTGTGTGTGTGTGTGTGTGTGTGTGTGTGTGTGTGTGTATGTGTGTGAAAATCAAATCTCAAAGAAAGTGTGTGTGACAGCTACTTTCAACAGGTACACTGAGAGCACTGATTTCACAGAGAGGATGGTGGAGGACTTGGCTTGGAACACCCAGCTAAGGACTCAGCTCTACAGTGGTCAGTGGGAAGTCTTATTTGGGACCTGGACTGGAAGCCCAGGACTGGAGTATGCATTTTCTGTGTGCTCTTAAGGGAAATTGCACTTGGTGCAGAGGGCTGCATCTGAAAATACTGTGTGTATTTTTCTCACAGTGAAAGTTCCCCACCAGTGGCAGTGATGAAAATGCCCATTGAACTGGATAATAAGAAATGGGATCATTTACTGCCCTACATCCCTTTTGCTGTAATATAAGTGATCAAAGCATTGGAACACCCGGCTAAGGCCTCGGCTCTATAGTAGTCAGTGGGAAGTCTTATTTGGGACCTGGAGAGAAACTCCAGCCCCAGGACTGGAGTGTGCATTTTTTTGTATGCTGTTATAGGAAATTGTACTTGGTGCAGAGGGCTGGTTCTGAAAATACTGTATGTGTATTTTTCTCAAAGTGAAAGCTCCCCACCAGGGGCAGTGATGAGGGTTGAGGCTCCTTGATCATTGGCCCCGAGGATGGATGTCACAAGGCACATTAATAAAACTCTGCTAAAATGCCTATTGAACTGGATGATAAGAAATGGGATCATTTGCTGCCCTACATCCCTTTTGCTGTAATATAAGTGACCAAAGCTTCAACAGGATTTGCCCTATTCAAGTTATTATATGGTAGGCATCTTCCATTGTTGTTAGGCATAGTTAAGGATACTTGGGAGGAGGAACTCCACACACACACACACACACACACACACACACACACACACACACACACACACGCACACACACACACAAACACACACACACACACACACACACACACACACACACACACACACACACACACACACACACACACACACACACACACAATTTAAAAGTTTGATAGAATACTTTACATATTTGCAAGACAGGTTAAAACCATACTAATAGTCAAGGAATGTACGCAAAGGACACAAGAGATGCTACAGAAGGTGTATAGCAAAAGTGCCATTCTTAACGCATTTAAAATGGATTACAAAGTATTATTATTAATTCCCTCTACTGAAACTAAGTTCCTAGCAGGATGACAAAGATGCTTTGAGATGGTAGAGAAAATAAACAAAGTGCACTGCAAGATAAGACAACCTGGAAAGAAAAGACCAAAGCAGATATATCACATAAATGTGTTTATACCATGGAAGGAAACTGAAACTCCTGTAGTCGGCCTGAGAGCAGACATACATACAAATAGTAGGTTATCAGGGAATTCTGTCCTGATGCTCAGATAGATGACACATTGGCAAAAAAATGAAGCAAGTGCTGTAAATGTAAACCAGAACCAAAAGAAAAACAGTACAAAATGCCCAATGTAACTCCAGCACACAAGTTTATTCAAAATCAGGAGAGCAAGTAGTAAATAAACATAAGCGCCCAACACTCCAAGTACGTTTTCACCAGTACAGACTTCATCAGATGCATTAATGTGTATGATCCACAGAAATCAGTTTAAATACCTCTGCTGAATTCAAAACCACCAATCACCTTACTATCAATTAAACTAGTCGAAAATTGAATAAAAATATAAAAGTAGCCCTAAAATTTAAAAATATCTAAAAACAAGATAAAAATGAAAAATTAAATAAAAGTTTGTGTAATACCTCAATTGAACATATTAAATATACATTGTATAAAAATAAGTAAAAATGTTAAAAATCAATGTCAAAGGTGTTTAATCTAAAACCAGCAGCTCCATCTAGTGGTTGTGAAATAGTTTGCTCCATAAAAGCAATGGTAAAAATATAATATAGTGTTAAATGACACATTAAATATAGTGTAGATGACACATTGCCCAAGGCCCAGAAACAAGAAGTGGAAGAGTTCTTACTTAGAAATAAAGACATTTTATAGTGTCATGCTAAAAGGTAAACCAAAAAACATACAGGATACTGCAGTCCCAGAGAAAAACAATATGTGAAGTAGTAAAAAATGCTTAAACTTATTGTAGGTTGATAAAACTGTCAAATTATGTTGGTCCCTAAGCTAGATGGCTCTATAAGATTTTGTACAGATTTCCAAAAATGTAATGCAATGTACAATACTCAGAATGGCTGGGCTCATAGAAAGCAAGGCAAAGCAAGGTTTTGACTACCCTTGATTTAAGCCATGGGTACTGGCATCTTCCCCTCACTCTTATAGCAAAAGAGAAGTCATCATTCTCCAGCCCTGGAGGTTTTTTCATTATACTGTCTTAGTCTTTGGACTTCTGCCATTTTCAAAGGTTCATGCATAAAGTTCTGCAACCTCACTGCAGGTACTTGGCTTCATACTTTGACAACACAGTAATTTATTTAGAAGATTTGGAGTCACAGTTATCTAAAATACAAGTTGTACTGGATTCTTGGACAATCAGGACTTGACAAATAATCCTCCAAAAAGTAAGCTTTGTATGACAACAACCAGATACTTAGGATATGTGATTGACAGAGATGTAATTAAACCCTAAATACTCAAAACAGTAGCTGACTAAAGCAGACTTATACCCAGTATCAAACAACAAGTGAAACCATGCTTAGAATTAGGAAGTTGCTATTGGTAATTTGGGCCTAACTTTGCTACCATAGCTGTTACTCTGACAGACCTTATGAAAGGTAAGAAGCCCATCCAGATAAGTTGGACCATTACAACAGATGAGGCTTTTAACCTGTTAAAAACTACCTTATGTTCATAGTCATTCTTGGTTACCCATGACTTTACCAATCCCTTTGCTGTGTGCACCAGTGCATCTGAAGTAGGATTAGGAGCCAACATGAATGCTTCACTCTTCAGTAGACACTGCCTTGTGCTATTTAGTATGAAGTAGCTTCAGTTTGATAACTGGCCATGCACTCATGCAATGGAGGAACAAGCAACAAGGTGTAAACACGTGGGGGTGATGCAGCGAGGGCTGTCATTGTAGCATACTGGCCAACTGATATGTTAAAAATGTTGTTTTGATGTGCCATGCATACACTGTATTTTATGTAAAAATAATGGTAGTAGGCTGTAGACAATATATTATATTAGTTAAAAAAAATGAAACAGCATAGTAAAATGTGAATCTTCTAGAGAAATGCTGTTAAAAGAAGCTCCAGAAGTCCACAGTGTTAGAGATATTTGCCTGTCAAGGAGTGGAATTTCATGGTAAAGAGTAGAGACTGTTGGTGGACTCTGATTAGAAAAAAACGCTCAAACACTTGTGCACGCAGTCCTAACCCTAAAACTAAAACTTTCAGTATATCCAAAACATTTGGTATTGGCAAAAAAAAAATCTCACTTAACTGCCACAAACCATTTTTTCTATTTACTGCTGCAATATTTGACTAACAGTGCACTCCAAAATAAGGGTACTCAATTACTTTTCCAGGCAAAGAACACTTTTGTAAAGACATTTGACAACACATGGCAAACCCATATATATGTATGCATGTATGGGTACCATCCATTTGCACACAACTCATCAATGGTGCATTCTGTGGACTTATGTTATCGAATATGTTTTCAGACGTACAGACCATCAGAGTTTGCATATTCCTGGTTGAATTTCATCAGAAAGCATGAAGGAGAATATTGTGATGGGCACAGCACTCCCCCCCCCAAGTATATGTAGATTTATGGTGGTTTAGATAGTTTCAGGTACTTTTATTACAAGGATGGTATGTTTTTTGTACCTTTAGGGCTCAGTTCAATATATATATGTTAAATGTCTGCAGCAGGATGTGGGTTCCTTTTTATAGCTAGGTTCAGTAATATGACAGTACAATGGAATGGGGTTGAATGAATGTGTCCTGATTAGTTGTGCAACCACCCGGATGTTAGACATATTCTGATATATGCAGAATGAAGTGGTTGCTGGGTTGTCATGGACACCAGTGAGTAAATATTTATATTTATAACATATCATCATCATCAGCTCCTTCTTTCAAATGTTCTACACAGGGTAGGGTTGTTGCATCAACTTTCATCGCCTCTGTCGATTCAAGGCCACTCACCACCCTTCTTCTAGAGTCATGCCTGACTGTCACAGATCTTGTATTATGCAATCCATACATTTCTTAGTTGGACATCCTTGTTCCTTTCTGCCCTCTTCCTGTCTTTTCTAAAATTAACAAACCATCTTCTGCTTTCCTGCACATGACCAAGCCACTGTAATCTGTTCTCCTTGGCCTTCTCTGCAGTTGGGGCTGAGATATCCTCATACCTTCATTTCTTCCATAGTGTGCATCCCACCACTCAGGCACTTCTTTTTCATTGGTTCAGTCTTCTCAGCTTCTCTGCCTTCACTGCCCAAATTTCTATACTATACTATACACAAGTACTGGTCACACCACTGTTTTGTGCACACTGTTTTCAGTTTTGTTGGCATTCTACTGTCATACACTGCCCTTGACGTTTTGTGCTAGTTGACTGCAGCACCTCTGATCCTAGCTTTGACCTCCTTATTCAATCTTCCCTTCTCCTCAACATTCCTCCCAGATATTTGATGTTGTTAACCTCTTCCATTACTTTCCCTTCTGTTGCAATTTTTATTGTCTTCTGATGTCCCAGTTTGCTGTCAGGACCACTGTCTTATCTTACTCAGTTTCATAGCATGTGCCTCCAGCTTTGCATCCCAGCCCCCTATCATGTGCTGAAGTTCGTGTTCAGAGTCTGCCTGTAATGCCACATCATCAGCAGCATTCCAGCAGCTTTACTGATCTGTTCCTTCTGATCTGTTTGCTGATGTAGTCCTTCACCAGGGTGTGCAGAAGTGGGCTCACAGAGAAACCCTGATGCATACCCACTCCCACTGGGAACCCCTCTGTGAGTTCAAAACTATTTGTATGTGATAATAAATTATTGTGCAAACACTTGAGTCAAAAGTCATATACAGGAGTGAAGTATGCATGTTTGACTGGGCATCTTTGTGTAATTCACTCAGCCAAGTGAATACCAATACAGCCAAGACTGAAAATGATTATCCTAAGACATATCTGCATGTTACTATTGAGCTAGAAACATATAAATGCCCACCACATATGCCAGTTTCCCCTAATATGTAAGTAATAATCATATACATGTTCTTTTTAAATGGCATCTGAAATATCTTATACCATGCAGCAACGTTTTTTATTTCTTGTAAAACATCTCTCCATTATTGTATGCATACCCCTTGTTTACCATGTGATATACCTAATATACTGATTGTATTCATTATAATATACATGCTCCTTCTTTTTCTACATCCCCAAACCTTTATTTTGTGTTTATTTAATTTCAGGCCTCTTTTTTACACTTTCTTTCAAACCTCTGGTATCACCTCGCTCATCCATCCCTTATTTTAACTAGGATCACTGAGTCACCTGCATAAAACATATACAAAATCATAACTAGGATCACTGAGTCACCTGCATACAACATATACAAAATCATAACTAGGATCACAGAGTCATCTGCATACAACATATACAAAATCATAACTAGGATCACTGAGTCACCTGCATACAACATATACAAAATCATAACTAGGATCACAGAGTCATCTGCATACAACATATACAAAATCATAACTAGGATCACTGAGTCGCCTGCATGCAACGTATACAAAATCATAACTAGGATCACTGAGTCGCCTGCATACAACATATACAAAATCATAACTAGGATCACTGAGTCGCCTGCATACATCATATACAAAATCATAATTAGGATCACTGAGTCATTTGCATACAACATATACAAAATCATAATTAGAATCACTGACTCACCTGCATGCAACATATACAAAATCATAACTAGGATCACTGAATCGCCTGCATACAACATACACAAAATCATAACGAGGATCACTGAGTCACCTTCATACAACATATACAGGGTAATCCTATGGGCTAGGCTTGTAAAGGCTCCAGGGCCATTAGACTAGTACACACCTATGGACCTATGAACCTAAGAACCTATAAAATCACAACTAGGATCACTGAGCCACCTGCATACAACATATACCAAATTGTCTCCCTGTTGAAATGTCGACACTTGGAATACTGAGTGCTGAAAGGCTGAAAAAAAAAAACACAAACTAGAGGAGTGAATCTCAACAATCGCTCTTCTTCTTTAAACCGCTTTTTTGCAAGGGGCTAAGCCCCGCTGACCCCCACTCTTTTTGCACTACTAACATCGCATTTTACTTATTTTTCTTGCACGTCACATACGTCTTCAAACAAAACCTCCACCAGTACCTCCTTTAACCTCTGTTGTAATCTTTTCATGAAAAATGTATTATCACTGTCACTAGTAAGATTAATATAACTTCCAGTATTTATTTAATCTATCAAGGAACTTTAAATTACCTCAGATATCATGTTGTAAAATGAATTATATTATCCTTTATATCAATCCTTCTTAGTGTAAGTTCTTCTCATAAAGATTCCTTTTTTGTATTCTAATTTCCTTTCTACGTTCTTTGTTATATAACTATATATGATATTTTTGTGCTACTTTTGGAGCTTTTCTTCCCGGGCCTCTACTGAAAATGGAAATATATCCAGTTAGACTAGCCTGGTTAACAAATGTAAAATAAATAAAAATAAATAAACAAATAAATCAGATTTTCCTAAAATTGTAGGACACTGGTTTCTTTTATCTTTCCTGTCACATTTTTTTTTTCAAAATAAATGTTATAACCCAAGCACAAATCTTTTCTCCTTTTATGCCTTCATTCAACCATTCATTCTCTTCTATAAAAATCATTTTCTTGTTATCAATCATCTCTTCATAAAAGTGTGTAAACTGTACCAGCTGGTCCTTGTGCAGATTTTTTTTTTTTTATTTCTTTTAAAACACATTCCATTTCTGTCCTTGGTTACTTGTTTTTCCAGTCCTTCTGACTGCATCTTTTTATGTTATAAATTTCATCTGTGCTACCCTTTTTATTCTTTGTGCATCTGTAACATATTTTGAAACTTTTTTAATTTTACAATTTATTTATATCATAAAAATCAACTGCCAATCATTAGCGGACCAGAGTTCCGGTGTGGCGACCCCCGGGAAAAGCCGAAAGACACAAACAAATTTATATCTAGCTACCCATTTTTATCCATTATAATAACCTACCGTTTTCATACCGTGCCTCTTTTATCAAGGATGGAGTTACTTCTTCTTTCCTGTCTTTCATGGAAAAAAACTATTTTTAACCTTCCTCGTGCCTGATAATGACCAGACCCCCATCCTGTGACATATATAGCCCATTTGCTCCTCATTCCCCCATGAGGTGAGAGGTGATCATGAGGCCATCATCCAAGCAGACATGAGGGTCTCCTTCTCTAGGAGCTTCTGAGATTCCCATAGCAGCTTCTAGGGCATGCTAGTGCTAGCAGTGTTTTGGGACAGAACATGGCAGCATCCTTGCAAGACTGCCCCATGACCTATGCTGCTGCACTACAGCAGCATGTTCCTTCATCTCAGACTTCACTGGTGCACCATCCAGCGGTCCCACTGGGTGCTGCTCAAGAGGCATACTAAGCCACCTCCCTCACCCAGGATGGAAAATCCATATGCCACCCCCTCCCATCTTCCCATCCACTTCCTCCTGGGCCTGTGCCTGCTAATCAAACTCAGGTCATCGGAGTCACAGTGAGGGCTTTATCCCTCTATGCCACAGAAGGGGGATTCTTTCAAGAAATGTTTTCTCTGTGTATCATATTTTTGATTCTTACCTTATTCATTTCATATAGCTCTTTTTATATTTAAATACTCTTCATTTTTCTTCAAATAAATCTTCGAATACATCTTTTTTTGTATTTTGTCTTTAATCTTTACCCACCAGTACATCCCTGATTTATAAAAAGGTGTTATTGCCTCACCCTCTTCCCATTTTTCAATAACTCACATGTACAAATTTCTCATGTCAATCTTTTAATTCCCTTCTCTTTTTTAATAATTATTTAATTTTCACTAGCTATAGCCCACACAGTCATGTGATATTGAAAATGTCCTCTTTTCTTCTCCTGTATCTCTTTCAAATCTTCTTATATCTTTGTTTTTAGATTTTGTCTAGCATACATATAAAATATTTCTTTCTTCAAATTTAATTTTCCATATCCTGTTACTTCTGTACAAGTTTTATGTCTTGTGCTATTTTCTGTTTACATCTCTTTAAGCTAGATTTCACATGCCTAGAACTACAACATTCATATTTACACTACATATTGTCATTTTAACAAACAACTTTGCCCTTTCTCCACCATAGTGTAAGTATACACTTCTATTAATCTTATAGGCTTTAATTCTACTCTTATCTCACTTAATAACAATCTTCCTGTAGTCTCTGCCATCACACCCATTACTTTTGGGTCTACTTCATTATATTGAAGTATGATTATATCATATCTCAATTGTCAACACCATAAAATCCAAAGCTTATGTACTCATATTCCCGGAACAGTGAAAATGGCTTCTGGAAATGTAACCACTTGGCCACCATGGAGATTTTGTCCTTTTCCACACATTAGTGAAACCTCAGAGTTGGTATATTAAGTTAGGGGGTGGGGGAGACAAAGTCTCCCACTTTGGTGGGTTTTGTGTGGTTCATTTTGCTGGTTTTCAATAGTGGCCAAGTGGTTACATTCCCGGAAGCTGTTTTCTCTGTTCTGGGAGTTAGATTAAAAAGAAGTTATGTCTTACCATAACATTCCATCTGTGTTGTTGATCTTCTTCCATTCATCACTGATGGGTTCGACTCGGAACTGTGTCGGCCTAATACCAAGCTCGTGTACACCAAAAAACTATCAATCTAAGCTGCTACCCACAATGCCCTTCTCCCTGTTACTTTAGATTGAGTTTGCATAAGACATATAGAAATAAAGCAGAGGCCATTTCTGCGCAAAAAACCTGACACACCACAAGGACCCATGAGATCCACCAGGAGTCTTTGGTGGGGGATGGAGGGAGGGGTGTGATGAATGGAAGAAGATCAACAACACCAATGGAAAGTTATGGTAAGACAACTTCTTTATCTGATGTTGTTAATCTTCTTTCCATTCATCACTGATAGGACAAAATCGCAAGCAACCTGAGAAACCTGGGTGACCCTTATGAAAGAACATTCCTGAGTCCCATTGAGCCGAAGGCCACTCTTCCCCTGGAGACCATATCCAACTTGTAATGTTTGATGAAAGTGTGTGGTTTAGCCCAAATGGCTGCTGCGCAAATGTCATCCATAGACGCTCTGGAGTGAAAGGCTACAGAGGTTGCTATAGCTCTAGTTGAATGTACTTTGATATTGTGGGGTCTAGGCTCGTTTGCACATGAATATGAAAAAGAAGTACAATCTCTGAGACACTTTAATAAAGTGAATTTTGAAACAGCATATCTCATTCTTGGACCAGAGAAGGAAATGAAAAGTCGACCTGTCTTGCGGATAGATTTAGTCCCGTCTAGGCAAAAACGTAGTTGCCTATGCACATCCAAGGAGTGTAAGCAATATTCTCCTTTATTCGAATAGTTCAGGGAAAAACACTGGGAGCTCAATGGATTGGGTCACAGAAAAATCAGAAACCACTTTGGGGAGAAAAGATGGATTAGTGCATAGAGATACTCTGTCTTTTTGAAATATTAGGTATGGTCTCTTGATGCATAAGGCCTGTAATTCTGAGAGCTATCTAGCTGAAGTGACAGCAACCAAAAAGAGAGATTTCCATGAGAGGAATTTGAGATCACATTTTGCAGCAGGCTCAAAGGGAGGTTGAGACAGTGACTGCAGGACTACGGACAGATTCCACATCTCCATCTAATTGGAGGTCTGCTGTGAAACACGACTTTGAGAAAGGTTTTGCATAGGTGAAGGGACATAAGTGGAGTGTCCTCTAGTCCATTATGGAAATTGGAGATTGCTGCCAAGTGGACTCATATGGTAGAGGCTGATGCTCCATTTTCAAAGAACTCAGATAGGTATTGAAGGATGACAGAGACCAGAGCTGAGAAGGGATCTAGCAACCGTTCTTTAGACCATAGAGAAAACCTTTTCCACTTATCTCTATAAAGTTTTCTGGTGGATGGTTTATGGGAGGCCAGAATAATATTGTGAACAGGTGAAGAAAGGGCTTCCTGCCTGGCAACTAATGAAAGTGGAGAAACCAAGTTGTCAGCTTGAGACTGGACAGATTTGCGTAAGTCAACCCTTGAGGGTGAGAAATCAAGTCTGGATGAGTGTCCGGGATCCATGGAGGCTATAACAGATGAGGGCAGAGGAAGGGGAACCACACTTGACGAGGCAAGAATGGGTCAATGAGGATCACTATGCATCTCAACCGAGTAGCTTTCTTTAAGAATAGAGGTATCAAGGGACTTGGAGGATAAGCGTAGAGGAGACCTGTGAGTCAGAGCATCTCTCGGGGACTCCTCCTCTGGGGGAAAGAGGGCAAAGTAGCTGTTGCATTTGTTCATAGGGGAGGCAAAGAGGTCACAGCAGGGCTGGCTCCATCGGCTGAAAATTTCTGCCATCACTTTGGGATTGAGAGACCACTTGTGTGGAAGGAGAATGCATCTGCTCGACCTGTCCACAATCATGTTGGAACTCCCTGGGATATGCATTGCTATTAGAAAGTGGTTGGAAGCTACCTACCAGTGCCAAATTCTCATGGCCTCTTGACACAGGGGGTAGGAGTTGGTTCCTCCTTGTTTGCTGATGCACCAGACTACTGACATATTGTCTGACTGAAGTTCAATCATTCCAGGGGGAAAAAGTGGATGTAATGCCTGCAATGCTAACAGCACCACTCTTAACTCCAGAACATTGATATGCAGGTTGGCCTCTAAGCTCAACTACGTGCCTTGGACTGTCTTTCTCTGAAAATGGCCCCCACACCATATCAGGGAAATGTCCGTGGTCACAGTGGTGTTGGCTTGAGGGGTCTGAAAGGGGCGACACCAAAGTTCTGCATCTGGCCTCATCCACCAAAAGAGATCTTGCTTGCAAGAGTTGGTTATGAGCACCTGCAAGTTTATGGGGTGAAGAGTTGTGAACCACTGGGACAATAGGAGTCATTGTAACAGTCTCATGTGTAACCTTGCCAGAGGAACTATTGGAATGGCTGCAGCCATGGACCCCAGAGCCTGGAGAACTTCCCTTGTTGACACCTTCGTTTGACAGAGTATCACATGCACTTGCAATCTTAACTTCTGAAGCCTGTGAGCTGGGAGAGATACCAGACAGGACAGAGTATCAAAAACTGCCCCTATAAATTCCAGGTAGGTTCTAAGTTGGATTTCTCCCGGTGTATAGTGATTCCCAGTGCCTTTGCTAGTGAAAGCATGTATTGGAGGGCCATAGTCAGCAGACGATTGGTGGGGGTGGAGAGGAGCCAGTCGTCCAAATATGGAAACACCTGGAATCCTTGAAGTCTCAGATGAGCTGTCACCACTGCTAGACATTTTGTGAACACTCTGGGGGCCGTCAAGAGACCAAATGGCAGGGCTCGGAACTGGTAATGATTGGCTCCTAGCTGGAAGCGAAGGGGACTCTTGGAGCATTTGTCCATTTTGATGTGGTAATATGCATCCCGGAGATCTATCGAGCACATCCAAACATCTTCCCTTAAAAATGGGAGAATGGATTGAATAGTGACCATGCGGAACTTGGTTTGTACAACTGACTTGTTTAAGTGGCTGAGATCCAGGATGGGTCTCTAGTCCCCGGTCTGTTTTGGCACTAAAAAGAATCTTGAGTAAAACCCGGATTTGCATTGGTCTGGAGGGACTGGTTGGATGACTCTTTTTTGACACAGCTTTGTTATCTCTGGAGCCACTTCTTCACTTTGATTGGGTGGAACATTGGGAAGGTTTTTTGTAGGTTTTGGACAGGAGGTTATAAGGATGTAGCAGCCTCTGGAGATTATTCTCTGCACCCATCGATCATTTGTAATAGACTGCCAGGCAGTTTGGTGCAGAGAAAAATGAGCCCTGACTGCTTCCAGAGGAAAGCAATTGGGCAACGCTTCAGGAGCATTGATAAGACCGTCCAGAAAAGGAATCTCTGGAGTCTTGGTTTTGGGGACCCTCTCTGCCCCTTAAGGGGCATCTTCCACCATTGAAACCTCCTCTGCCTCTGGGGGAATCCTCACCACGTGCATTACGGAAAGGACACTGAGATTTCTTGTGCCAGATTTCCCACTCCTCTGGTTCCTCGAAAAAGAACATTGAGGCTTGGAAAAACATAGGCCAATGGAAGAAAGAGTCTTTCCATCTTGCTTGCACTTGGCTAGCATGTCCTTCACTTTAGAACCAAACAAGGAAGATGGTTCAATAGAGCATTCAAAAAGGAGGACTTGAAGGAGTCTTCAAGGTCACAGATGCGCATCCAGGCATGATGCCTCATGACTATGCCTGCACCCACTGCTCTGGCTACCCCTTTGGTTGCGTGGGAGAGCAGCCTCATGGATGAATTGGAAGTAGATTCAAGGGTGGCAAGTTGAGAGGCAACTTTGTCCTGTGTCTTGTCAGAAACTTGACCTGCGAGGGATCCAGAAAGTTTGGTAATCAGCTCTCTTTGGAGGCTCGTGAAGTGTGCCAAGTAGTTCAGGGACCTGACAGCAAAGGTTGCTGAAGCAAAGACTCGCTTCCCCAACCTGTCCACAGCCCAGGACTCCCTGTTGGGTGGGTGGACAGTAGGACTTTCTTCCACTAAAGACTTTTTAGTGGCCGCTGCCACCACCATAGTGTCAACTGGCAAACCTCTGGACCCGTGTGGATGCTCTTCCAGGGAAGAAAGAATCTTATCAGGTCTCCAGGGAATGGCCTCAATAGAGTCAGCATTCTGCCAAGCATGCTGCATGATGAGCTGGATTGACTCAACTGCAGGTGGGGTCACCCAAGAGGTAGAAGGCTGGGAGTGAAAAGCCTGCAGGAACACAGACTCTGAGGAAGGGTTGGAGGGCTTCCAGCCACCTCTCTGTTTTAATAATTCCAGAATGTCTCCAAAGGAGACATCATCCGGGAGTGACCGTGGGGACCCCTCCCCATCATTGTAGTCTGTGTCTTCTGTCAAAGACTCTTCAGGACAGTTTATGTGTTTACTCTTGCATGCCTTCTTCTGAGGAGGTTCCTCAGTAGAAATATCTGAGGAAGACTCGGAAGGGTGGGTACCCCGAACTGGAGTTTCCTGAGATTTCTCCTCCTGGTGTCCTGGGGAGGTGGCTCATGGTAGCTGTAGCTCAGAGGGAGCAGGATGAAGTTCCAACATCGGAGGAGCACTTCCCGAAGCTAGCACAGTCTCCATCACCCAAAAAGCAGGCCCGCCTGGAGTGGGAGCCCAGAACCGAGAAGGACAACCTTGGAACTGGGGTCACACCCTGCTCCATTGGACCCACTCCCAGAGATGGAGCCTCAAGCAGGATCAGGGCAGGCGTTATCCCCAGATCTGAGGGTGGAACCAATAAAACACTCGGAACTGTGCCCCTAACTGAGAACTCTGCCTCCCAACCATGAGTCTGAGGAAGGGATGCTTCCATCGGAACCGAGTACCAAAGGGATGGCCTTGAAGCCTCAGTGACAGTCACTGTCAGTGCCGAGGAATGGGGTTCCACAAAAGACATCTGAGCAATGGGCTTCGGAACTGATGGGTCTGAAGGAGGAGTAAACATCGGAGTCCTAGGAGAGATAGACACAAGTCCCAGAGGGGGATGAGTCTTTGGAACATTTGGTATCCCTCTGGCTATTAACAGCTGATCCAACAGGCACACCACATCAAGTTCGGATAGATGGATGGATGGATACTCCTGAAGGGGAGTCGGGTCGATCCAAAAAGAGGCTATACATTTGACCCAGGAATGGATCCAAAGAGAGGGAGTATCGGGTCCATGGTGTCTGAGCTAGTGGCACTGTAGTCTCTAATTTGGAGACAGGAAGCAAAGGAATCAATGGTGCAGTAAAAGGACTCAGTGCCGATGGGGCACTTGGAGTCGATGTCATTGGTACCAAAGTAGTGTCAGAGGTTGGTACTGATTTTGAAGTAGTCGAAGGAAAGGTTGGTGCCATAGCTGGAGGAGTCAGTGCCGAAGGTGGCACCGGCATCAAAAATCTGGTAGTATCCAAAATGGCTTGAGTCATAATGGTATTCACAGCAGAGCTCAGAACAGCAGTAGTCGGAGCTGAAGTAGCAAGTCTATGCTCCGAGGAAGTTTTGTGGGCCTTATGTTTAGGTGTCTTACCTCTGTCACCAGCAGGTGAAGAGGGATCAGAGATGGGATGTTTCTTGTCCCTCATTGGAGGGGTTGAGACCTCTGAGACAGAAAGGGCTTCTGAGAAGCAAGAAGGCCTTTCAAAATCAATTTATTCTTTCATTCATTCAGTGTCTGCTGACTGAAACTTTGACAGATTTGACAGGGGGGTTGAACAGAAAGATGAGGAACCCCAGACAATAAACGCAGTCATCATGAGAATCACTATTAGGAAGTTTACCATTGCAAGAGGTGCAATGTCTAAACCCAGAAGATCCTTTTCTCTCAAACATGTCTTATAAGTGATGATGTATCGACTGTTGCACCAAGGTTTACAAATAGTGCGACTAACAGACCAAGGAGGCCACAAACACACTAACATCAATTTTACTAAACTATTCAGGAAAGATAAAGGAAGAAGATACCAACAATGGTATTAAGAGATACCACAAGGGTAAGGAGAGGGGGTACCAGCGATGGTAAGAAGAATTACCCAATGGGTAGAATTAGGTATGAGAAAGTCACAAATAACTCTAAACTAGTAAAGTAGAAAGGAGAAAGTTTTAGAAAAGACTAGGTAGAGATCTGTATCAAAATATCAAAAATATACCACTTAGCTTGAGAGCTACAAGGTAAATGAGATCTGAGGTAACAGGGAAAAGGGCATTGTGGGTAGCAGCTTAGCTCGAGAGTTTTTTGGTGTACGCAAGCTTGGTATTAGGCCGACATGGTTCTGAGGGTCTCAGAACTGAACGCATCAGTAATGAATGGAAAGAAGATTAACAACATCAGATGTACGCTTTCAATTTTGTGGTGTCAACAAATGAGATTCAATAATGTGGTACATCGATATAATGAAGTAAATCCTTTCTTTCGCATCAGCATTTTTTTATTGATATAATAGTTCCAGATCAACTCTCACAAAACTGCACACAGCCCATTTGCTCCAGATTACAAAACTTTTCATTTTTCCTTCTCTAACAATCAGGAGACCTATAATATCAGCCTCTAATGTTTTTTTTTCGCATCATTCATGCATCAGTTATCTTGTCACATCATTCGTTATACTGTTCACATTTAGTGCAACAGTATTAATATTAACCTCTTCCTCCTTTCACATTATTTATCACATTGTTTCATTTTCTCTTTCTATAATATGCTGTATTATCTGTGGATTTTGATTCTTCTCTTTCATATTCTGCTTCCAGCCCTCCCTCCTCCCCATCATCAGACTCCAAAACATTAAATCTTTCAATAGCTATTACAACCTTATTGCTCATACAATACATTATACCAGCAGCCCTCACTATCAGTTCCTCCTTGATTCGTTTCTTTTTCCTCTTCTACTCTTTATATACATTTTGATCTTTGCCTGTCATCAGTTCACACCTTTGCGTTTACTACCTATTCTTGTTCATCCCTTACCAGCAGCCCTCACTAGCTCCATATTAGTTCCTCCTTGATTCGTTTCTTTTTCCTCTTCTGGTCTTTATATACATTTCCATCTTTGCCTGTCATCAGTTCACACCTTTGCGTTTACTACCTATTCGTGTTCATCCCTTACCAGCAGCCCTCACTAGCTCCATATTAGTTCCTCCTTCATTCGTTTCTTTTTCCTCTTCTACTCTTTATATACATTTTCATCTTTGCCTGTCGTCAGTTCACACCTTTGCGTTTACTACCTATTCTTGTTCATCCCTTACCAGCAGCCCTCACTAGCTCCATATCAGTTCCTCCTTGATTTGTTTCTTTTTCCTCTTCTGCTCTTTATATACATTTTCATCTTTGCCTGTCATCAGTTCACACCTTTGCGTTTACTACATATTCTTGTTCATCCCTTACCAGCAGCCCTCACTAGCTCCATATCAGTTCCTCCTTGATTCGTTTCTTTTTCCTCTTCTGCTCTTTATATACATTTTCATCTTTGCCTGTCGTCAGTTCACACTTTTGCGTTTACTACCTATTCTTGTTCATCCCTTACAAGCAGCCCTCACTAGCTCCATATCAGTTCCTCCTTGATTTGTTTCTTTTTCCTCTTCTACTCTTTATATACATTTCCATCTTTGCCTGTCATCAGTTCACACCTTTGCGTTTACTACCTATTCATGTTCATCCCTTACCAGCAGCCCTCACTAGCTCCATATCAGTTCCTCCTTGATTCGTTTCTTTTTCCGCTTCTACTCTTTATATACATTTTCATCTTTGCCTGTCGTCAGTTCACACCTTTGCGTTTACTACCTATTCTTGTTCATCCCTTACCAGCATCCCTCACTAGCTCCATATCAGTTCCTCCTTGATTCGTTTCTTTTTCCTCTTCTGCTCTTTATATACATTTTGATCTTTGCCTGTTGTCAGTTCACACCTTTGCGTTTACTACCTATTCTTGTTCATCCCTTACCAGCAGCCCTCACTAGCTCCATATCAGTTCCTCCTTGATTCGTTTCTTTTTCCTCTTCTACTCTTTATATACATTTTGATCTTTGCCTGTCGTCAGTTCACACCTTTGCGTTTACTACCTATTCTTGTTCATCCCTTACCAGCAGCCCTCACTAGCTCCATATCAGTTCCTCCTTGATTTGTTTCTTTTTCCTCTTCTACTCTTTATATACATTTTGATCTTTGCCTGTCATCAGTTCATACCTTTGCGTTTACTACCTATTCTTGTTCATCCCTTACCAGCAGCCCTCACTAGCTCCATATCAGTTCCTCCTTGATTCGTTTCTTTTTCCTCTTCTACTCTTTATATACATTTTGATCTTTGCCTGTCGTCAGTTCACACCTTTGCGTTTACTACCTATTCTTGTTCATCCCTTACCAGCAGCCCTCACTAGCTCCATATCAGTTCCTCCTTCATCCGTTTCTTTTTCCTCTTCTATTCTTTATATACATTTTGATCTTTGCCTGTCATCAGTTCACACCTTTGCGTTTACTACCTATTCTTGTTCATCCCTTTCTTTGGTGCCATTTTCATTTTCATGTTGAGTAAACGGCAGTCAAATCATAAACAACAACCTGCCCTACTTTCTACAATATTTAACAGATACTGGACCTTTGTTATTCAAAACTTGCAATTATGCCAACATTTCCTATGTCTCAGTGCATTCTTTTCAGTCATTCAACAGTCTTTTGACATCATATACCTTGTATGAAAAAATTGTCTCAAATCAGCATCATAAACTACAGTAGTTCTAAAATGCTTTATTTTCAATAAAACTTTAAAATTCTGGAAAACATGCTTAGTCCGTGGGCTACTAAAAACTATTTCTATCACATTCTGTAATACATATTTTCTGATAAAAATTTCAAATGTTATTTTACAGAAAGTTACTGTTCCTAAATGAATTAAAGCCCCTAAACCCTCCAGAGAAAATCTTCAAGGTAGCATAATTTTATTTTGTATGTCATACTTGTTTATTGCTGTTCCATCCTTACTTTTTATTCTTATCGCTGGATGCTTTCCCCATGATGCTTCAGTTGCAGCCTTTTCAGTCTATGCACCCGCTCTCTTCCCTCTGACTACCACTACATATAATCTCTGCTCCCTTTCTATCTGACAGCCTTTAAGCACCTGCTCTATAAAACAAATACCACCCAGAGTATCTTTAGAACCAGTTACCCCCTTCTGAGCCCATGCCTTTAAAATCAGCTAATCTGCTGCCTGAGCATGTCTCTGTTTGTCTCTGCACTTCTTGTACCATGGATCTTACTTCAGAAATCTACTCCCATATGGCACAGTCAACCACATATTCCATAGCTATTTCTACAACAGCCAACTGCAAACTTCTGAAATACTTCTGCTTCTCCTCAAGACAGTATTAATCACCTTCTGGATCATTCTCTTGTAACGACTGCACTAATGCTGTCTCATCCAAGCAGCCATTTCCATTCTCGCTTATTTCAACAGCATCACTAACTTCACAAACCTCTTTTAAAGGCACAAGGCAGTCTTCATGTCTACTGCTGTTGCTTTCCAGCTGGACTCTTGCACTTTGAAATAGTATTGGGCAGCCCCTGGCACCATCTAATGTTTGAAAAGTGTAGGGGGTCTTTATCAAAAGCTAATGCATAAAGCAATTTAAAAGTAAAAAAATACCTAAATACATGTACAAATGAAAAGGGAAATGGTTATTGACAAATGTCTTAATCTAATCCTCACCCTTTTATCCACCATAAAAATGTATTTTTTATGTGAAATGTTCATTTTTCTATTATGCAATGGTTCACTGCTTCTTTTCTTCCCCATAAACCAAGTGTATATAAATACATTCTTTTTGTCCAAGGACAATTTGACAACATAATATATTTACTCTTTGGTAACCAGGTAGTTGGCTGGTACAATGACCCTTTTCCCCATATAACATCATATGCATGATTCATATCCCTATGTTACCATCCCAAAATACCTTTGAATATTCACATTAAAAAAAAAATTAGGTGTTTTTTTCTGTACCACAGTAATTACACTTTCTTTCCTGTAGTTCTTTATATTTCATAAAAGCTTTCACTAGCAATCTGTTTAATGAAAAATGCCATAAAATATCTTGCCATTCTGAAACACAATCAAACCTCCAATAGAGATCTCAAATCACAACTTTAGTGCTAACTGCTAAGTCTTCTCATGAATCAGTCAAATAAAATCTCTGAATTAACTCTTTCTACAATTACTACAAACTGTTTATAGTAGAATTTTCCTATAATATTTTCCCATATTTCCTTCAGAAAATACAATATTGTCATTGTTTCCAGCATTCTCAAACAAAAAACCTATATCTAATATCCAACAGCTAAACCAGTAATGTATTAGACTAAAAATGCAAAAATTGCATAGCACTAAATAAATGTAATAAAGTCAAAAAAAGTAGGGTGGAGTCAGCATTCCTTTTTCTCCTCCCTTTTCTTTTTCTTATATATATAATCCCACAAAGCCTCCAAAATAATTTCCAGCAATTGTTTTTCAGACTATGGAGTACCCTGACATACTCCAATTATCATAAAATAACAAAAAATGGCTGGATGGTCTAATTTCGGAATTTTACAAACTCTTACCTGATAACATCTTGAAAATCTTAGTCAATGCATTCCAAGAAGTTAAAACTACAGCAAACATTCCTCCCTCATGGAAACATTCTATCATCTCTCTCATTTTAAAACGAAATAAAAAGCCCAACTTTTGCACATCATACAGGCCAATTTCTTTGCTTGACATTCATTACAAGATATTCATGTCTATCTTAGCAGACAGATTAAATGATATTCTTTCAATATTAATTCATGAAGACCAAACCAGGTTTATCAAAAACAGAAAGGTGCAAGACAATGCAATTAGACTACTGCCCTTTATAGACTTAGCAAACAAGAAATAAATGAGCTTTCAATTTTAAGCCTTGATATAGATAAAGCTTTTGACTCCCTAAGTTGGCCATATCTGTTGAAAGCTCTGCAAAAACACAATTTCTCCCCATACTTTATAGGATTAATTAAAAATTATATGAAAAGTCCATAGCCTATGTAAAGATTGGATCTTATCTATCTAGCCCACTTGAAATATTAAGAGGTACTAAACAGGGGTGTCCCCTCTCTCCATTACTCTTTGCCCTGGCTATAGAACCTCTTGCAAATTATGTTAGGAATAATGACAGTGCTAAAGGATATAAAGTATCAGACAAATTATTCCCCAAGATATAACCGTTTGCTAACTTTAATCAAAATGATAATGTTACCTAAAATCTTATTCATTGGCCAAGCTCTAATAATTCCCCCACCTGTCAAAATAAAACAGAAAATTAATAACTTATTACTCAACTCCCTTTGGTATCCCAAAAAAAACAAGACTTTCTCTTCCCTGGTAGACTACAAGCTGGAATGAAGGAGGTAAAGGGTTTCCAAATATTGATTTTTATTTAAACTCCACATTTTGCTTTGCAATAATACTTGTTCTACATCATATTAGAAATCAATACATGAAACCTTACTTCTTAATAGTAATAGGACATTGCTTGAACCATATACTCAAATACATACAAACATCTTTATATAGATTTTAAAAATATGCATTCAAAGTGAAAGGTCAAAACTTGTACTCACACCTCTTATAACCCAAATATTGATGTTGTTTAAAAAGCTTATGTTTTCTAATCAATTAATTAAGAATTTATTAATAATTATGTTTCCTATTGCTTACACAAATGAATGTTTTTTGATACTCAGAAAATGTTAGAATTTAAGAAGGGTGACCTATTATGTTGGAATCAGTTTCTCTCAGTTAGTAAAATAAGTTCTGCAGACTATTTGATCAGCAGATATAGTTTGCAAAGTTGCAGTTGGTTGGACATCCAAAGTTGTAAGGATTTTATACACACTAACCTTGTACCCTCATTAGAGGTATACAATAAGAGTAACTTAAAAATCTTGGATTTTATCTCAACAATTATTAATAGCTCACCCAAAAACACTTCATACATATCTGTTATTTATAAAACTCTCAGAAATGATTTTAGCAAAACAGATATTTCTTTTTGGAATTATTCAAGTGAAGTTAATAGACAAGTATTCTCAGAAAAACAAAAAAAAATTAGTTTACAGCTGGTGAAGGAATCCACATCTTCCCTGTTCTGGCATATATATACATGGAAATTTTTACACCCCACGTGTTTTTTCACCCCTCATAGACCAGCAATAATGTACAAGAAAGATGAAATGAAATCCTAGAGATGTGGACACCCTGATGCTGACTGGATACATATGGTTGTTAATTGCAAAATAATATCCCCATTTTGGTTAGACTTTAAATATCTTTGTAAAGCTCTGTGGCATGACACTGTATAATTTTTGACCCCCTTATCCCTTTCATTCTTCCTGTTCCTGAAGTCATTCCTAAAAAACAAATATTTTTACTATGGTCTATTCTCTCTATAGCAAGGAAAATTGTTACTAAAAATTGGAAATCCCAGTCTACTCCTGTCTTTAAAGTTGAGTTTTTTCATCTTGTGAAATACATTTGTAAGAATGAGATTGCTCCTTTAAAAGCAAGGGTTAACAACACAACTCATCATTTAATTGCTTGGATAATCTGTTAGAGAAATATTAAGTGTTCTCCTATGTATATTGCTTTTTTAGTTGTTATGGACATTGTACACAGTTTATTTGTTTTTTCTCTTGTTACTATACTACTAACTTACTGTGTTATAAAATTATGACCTGACTTACAATCTCACACATACTACTCATCACTGCATTCATAACCAATGTAAAAAGGCTACTCTTGGAACATCCTTGTCTAATCCCCTTCCCGTTCTATTTTTTCTCCTAACCAACCATTCAGTTAGGCTGTAATCCAAGTATTGTCATGTATGTCTTTAAGGCCTAACAATGACCCCAGGAATACCATACTGTCATGTGATATAACTGGCTATGACAAACATTATCAAAAGCCTTCAAAGTGTCACAGACTACTGTATTGCTATCTACTCCCCCTTAGTACCTTCCTCTGTCTTCTTAAATAAAATGTAGATATCCATAATATTTTATATCAAACACAATATACCCCACCCTGCATGTCAGTATGCAAAATCATATCAAACAGTTTCTGAAAAAAATCTTCATAATGAACTTTAATATCAACATTACATATGTAACTAGTCTCCAGTTTGTTAATTATCTTTTATCAGCCTTTTTCCATATAAATTTTATAATCCTAATAAAATATCATCTGCTATAATCCAGTATCTATACCCATTTATTAAGGGCATGCAAAAACTCACCTTTTCATGCTGACTCATAGTTTAATTTTTTATTTATTTATTTATTTATTTTATTTATTTTACATTTGTTAACCGGGATGGTCCGGCTGGATACATGTCCATTTTCAGCGGAGTCCCGGGGAGAAAACTCAAAGATACAGATTAGGATAAGAAATAGATATTACAAGTAAATGTTCCACAATAGAGGTTACATAGAAGAAGATTGTAGACATAGTACATAGTACATAGATGTGACAAAACAGACAATACAATAAATTGTGATTACAATACAAATTGCTAGTAGACATAGTATATACATACTTCCATTAGTCCAGTGGCATGCTTTTCTTTATTGACCATGGAGGCCAAGGATAGCAATAGTTATAGATTAGTCATAAAGGATCTCATTAATTAACGTGTGGGGGTAAGCTGAAGAGAGTATGTTGGAGGGAGTGAGGTCTTCTTAGTCTGGGTTTGGTGCAGGGCATATCCAGTGAGCGTTGTGGGAAGTGGCTGAACAGAGTATGTTGGAGGGAAGTATGAGGTCTTTAGTCTGGGTTAGTACAGGGCGTATCAGTGTGACGGTGACTTATAAGTTTGTTTTAAATATGGATGGAGAAGATTCTTTGGTAATGTCAGTAGGTAGTGAGTTCCAGTTTTACCGACAGAGTTGGTGAAGAGAGTAGTCCAAGTTTGGTGGATGGCGTAGTGGGGCGCGAGGCGTGGTAAATGGAATATTTTAGGGCAGATTGTGTTTCTTAGGGCTGGGGTGGTGTCCGTTGGTGGAGGATTTTATGGGCGACTTTGAGTTATTGAGCTTGGAGAGGTGTGGTAGTTCCAACCACCCAGGGAGGGAGAGTTCTGGTGGCAGCTTCTGGTAGGGTGGGTGATGTGAGGAGGCATTTGGTTGTAGCATGAGACAGTTTGCTAGTTGGTTTATTCAGGTTGTGGTCTTGAGGGGGAGAGGAAGGGTAGATAGGGGCAATTGTTATTCTGGCTTGCAGGGTGAGGTATGCTTTGGTCTTGAACAGACTGCCAAGTTTTATATTGGTAGTTTTATACGTTTGATTGATGTGTGCATCAAATCTGAGGCTACAATCGATCATGACACCCATAGTTTAGTTTTGGTAACTGGGGTGATGATGGTACCATTATTAGCTGTTATATTGAACAGGGGTCTGGTGTGGTGGTCCTGTGTGTGAAGGGTCAAATCTGAGGCATGATCGATCATGACACCCCCAGTAGTTTTATTGGGATTTAGCAGCCAGTTTTCTACCTTGTTGAAGGTGATTTGTGTTATTTTGGTGAGTTCGGTTGGGGTAGAGGCGAGTGCAGATCAAGGTAGAGTCATCTGCATATTGAATGCAGGTGGCCTCTGGTATATGCTGCTAAGTTTTTCATTTATAAAGATGGAGAACAGGGACCTAGTATTGAGCCTTGGGGTACTCCTAGTCTGATGGAGAGGTGTGAGGAGAGTTTACCCTCTCACAGTACAGCCTGTTTCCTGCATTGTAGGTATGACTCAAACCATTGGAGGGTCATTTTATTTAAGTTGTTGGCCTCCAGGCAGTTCATTAGCATTTTGTGGTCCACACCATATCAAGGCCTTGGACAGGTCTAGGAAGAGAGAGCAGAGACAGTACGTTTGTTTGACGATTTTTTTATAGTGTAGTGTGTGAAGAAAGTTGGCCTCCAGGCAGTTCATTAGCATTTTGTGGTCCACCATATCAAAGGCCTTGGACAGGTCTAGGAAGAGAGAAGGACGATGCGTTGTTATTCTGATTGATTTTTATAGTGTCTGTAGAAGGGCTGTAGTGGTGCTGTGATTGGGCCTAAAACCATGTTGTGAGTTGGATAAAAGTTTGTTTTGTGTGAGATATTTCATTAGTTGAATATGTACACACTTCTCCATGATCTTAGCTAGTGGAGACAGGATTGCTATGGGCCTGTAGTTAAGACAGTTCAGTGGAACTGCCCCCTTTGTGTAGTGGTATGGCGTGTGAGATTTTCCATATGTCAGGGATTATGGCTTCTGATATGGATGGGTTAATAAGGATGGAGATGGGGGGTATGCAATTCATCTGCAGCTTTTGTAAGTAGTCAGCTGGGAGGAGGTCAGCAGCCAGGGTGGTTGGTCTTAGTTTCTAAAGTAGGGTTTTGATGAGTGAGTAGGGACTGGTTGAAGGCTAAAAGGAAGTTGTGGTTTGGAATGTTGTTGGCCCGGATTGGGAGCCAGTGGGTGAGAGTTGGTTAGCTAAAGTTTGGATAGTTTCAGTGAAGAAGGTGTTAAAGGAGTTAGCAAGGAGTTATATTTGGGGAGCTTTGATTAGCTTACATGGTTTGGGGAGCTTTGATTAGCGACAGATGGTTTTGGGGGTGGTGGTTTTCCTGGTGGAGTAGTCTTTTTTTTCCTCCCCTGGTGGTTTTTCCTGGGTGGAGTAGTCTTTTTACTCCCATCCTGTAATCCAAGTATTAAATATTCAGTACATTTAATGAAACTTTATTTTTATTTATTTTACTTTACATTTGTTGACTGGGATAGTCCGACTGGACTAGGTCCATTTACAGCGGAGGCCTGGGGAGAAAAGCTCCACATTAGTTAAACAATAATAGCAAAAAGTTATAAGACATGCAAAAATCACACAAGAAATAATACATATCTACAATTGATTTGTTCCTAGCAAGCTTAAATTGCATAAAAAATGTAGGCCCAGTTGGCAATCAACTGAGGAGTTTCCATAACTGTAGCATGTAGACAGTAGGAAGATGTAGGGAAGAAAGTAAGAGAATAATTATGTAATGCATGGACAGAGCCAGGAATTCATAAGGTGTGACTTAAGTGCGGTTCTGAACTGTGTTGTAGATGATGCAGAAGTCACATTATGTGGGAGATTATTCCAGTTTCTAGCTATGGTATGAGGGAATAGAGCTTTGCCTGCAGTGTTGTTAGCCCTAGAGATACAGAGGAGGGATTTGTCAGTAGAACGGAGAGGACGATTTGCTGAGTATTGGGTCAGTAGTTGGTTTAGTGCTGGAGTTTTGTGAGGATTCCTTAGAATGTTGTAGGCAAGAACTAGTTGGTGGTAACTAAGTAATTGAAGAATTTCTAGCCACTGTAGCTGCCTTAGAGCCAGGCAGTGATGGGTTCTAAAAGTGGGAGTTGCTGGCAAATTTGGCAATTTTATTGTAACATGACTCAAGTTTGTCTAGGTCCAATTTTCTGATCTGGGTAAGTATTGGTGTTGCATACATTAGGGTAGACAACAGGTGAATTTGGGCTAGGGTGACCTGTGCCTGATCTGATAGGAAGTTTTTGTGTCTGTACAGAGTTCCCATTTTTTATGTACCTTTTTGATGGTTTGAGAAATATGGACATCATAGTGAAGATTTCTGTCAATTTCTACACCAAGGAGTTTAGTATGGGGAGATGGAGAAATTACAGTGTCATTTCTAGAAGTGATAGTGAAGGAAAGAGGAGAGGTTTTAGATTTGTTGGGGGTGAATAGGAGTAATTTGGTTTTGTTGGGATTTAGGATAAGTTGGATATCAGTAATCCATCTTTCCATGGAGCTAAAGGATTCCTGGGTGAGTTGTTGTAAAGTGGTTATGGATGGGGCTGAGCAGATTAGTGCTGAATCATCTGCATACTGTATAAGTGAGGCATGCTGGGTGGAGGTGTGTAGTTTGTTGGTGAAAACAGAGAAAAGAAGTGGGCCCAGTATTGAGCCTTGTGGTATGCCTATGGTAGTTGGAAGTAGAGGAGATAGCACACCTTGCCATTGGACAGATTGCTGCCTGTCAGACAGTTTTTGAACCAGGCAATAGTAGAGGGGGCAAAGGATTGGGATTTTAGAGTGTCTAATAGGATGGTATGTGAGACCATGTCAAATGCTTTGGAGAGATCTAAGAATATAGCTGATACAAAATTATTGCTGTTTCTATGTTGATTAACCTGATTGGTAAAAGAGAGAAATGCGGTAGTTGTGCAGTGGTTTGGGCGGAAACCATGCTGTGTGGTGGAGAGGAGATTATGTGTATTCAGGAAATGCATAACTTGAATGTGAATACATTTCTCAAGTAGCTTAGATAAGGGGCATAAAATAGCAATGGGGTGGTAGTTTGAAAAGTCACAGGAGTTGCCGCCTTTGTGAAGAGGGATAATATATGAGACTTTCCTTAGCTGAGGGATGTAGGCTTTCTGTGTGGAGCGGTTGATAAGGATTGAGACAGGGTAAGCTAAGGATTCTGCTGCTATTTTTAGGAAGTTAGCTGGTATACCATCGGTTGCAAGAGTGGTGGGTTTCAGTTTTAAGAGAAGTCTTTTAATTATAGAGGTGGGTACAGGTGAGAGAATAAAGGAAGGTGTTTTATCAGGACTTATGTTTGCGGTAGATATAAAGCTATTATTGGATAGTTGGGCAGATAATGACAGAAAAGATTCTGTAAAGTGATTAAATTGAGAAGCCATGTCATCATTATTAGTGGTGGTGTTGGGAGCTAGAGTGGTAGTTTTGCTGGGTTTTAGTAGGGAATTGATAGCTTGCCAAAACTTTTGGGGATTTTTGGAGTGTTTGTCTTGGCTACCTAGGAAGTAATTCTGTTTATCAAGTTTTGTTTGCTTTTTGGCCTGATTCCTAAATTGTTGGTAGTTTTGTTTGGCTAGGCTAGTGTCATTCTTTTTCCAGATTTTCCAAGCTTTATCTCTGGAGTTTAGTAAAGCTCTTGTGCTCCTACTTAGCCACGGGGCATAATTTGCTTTAGCTCTAATATTTCTAATGTGTGTGACTGTATTAAGGATGTTGGTAAAAGTACTGTTGAAGAAATCAACTGCCTGGTCTAATTCTAGAGCTTGTAGTGGATCCCAGTTACATTGTTTTAAAATGCTGTTAAGAGTTTGTGGGTTTCATTTGTGGTCATCCTTGATTTGTCTATAAACTAAAGGTTTGTGTATGTTTGCACATTTTCGAAGGAGGAATGTGGGGAGGTGATCACTAAGCTCATCAGGTAGACAGCCCACTTGGTAATTTTGTTTGGGGCAGTTAACCAGTCCAATCAAGAATTGATTGTTCTGGGGATTTTCTGTCCACTCTAGTGGGTTCTTAGATGAGTTGAGAGAACCCATATAAATTAATGTGGTTAGAGGGTTGTTTAGAGTTGCAAGCTAGCCAGTCAGGATTTAAGTCACCTAGCAGGATAGTTTCCTGAGGGAGTTTATCTCTAGTCCATTGTGAGACTTCCTCGATTATAGGAGAGTTGTTTCCTGGAGGGATGTAACTACAGAGAAGGTTGATTTTCTTTTTGTTGTTGAGAAATAGAACTGAGCCTAAGGTTACGGCATTCTGAAATTTAGGTAGAGGAGTTTACAGAGGTTGGAGTTTGAGTGTGTTTTTAAAGAGTATTGCAACTCCACCTCCCTTCCTACATGCTCTATCTAGTCTTAGGATATTATATTTCTTCATTTTGGGTGCTGGGTTTTAGCCAAGTTTCAGTAATGGTTAGTATATCGGGGGAGTAGTGAGCTATGAATGCATGTAAGTCATGTAGTTTGTTAGATATACTTCTAGAGTTAAGGTTAATAATAAGTAGGTGTGATGTCTGTTTTTTGAGTATGGTATTGCAAGGTCCTGGGTTTGGATGTATGCCCCCTGAGATAAGTAGAGATTTTGTAAGACTTAGTTTAAGTTTGAGTGTGCTAGTTCTGTATAGGATCTAGATGCTATTTTTCTAGTGTAGGGTCACGCGATGTGTGTTTTATATATGTGTAATATTGAGCTGTCATTAAATAATGTGGAACAGATGAGAACATTTGTGTGAGTGTTTGTATGTGTGGAAATGTGTTTTGTGGAAGGTATTGTTGTTTAATGGTGTGCTAGTATGTATGGTTGCAGTGTAGGCTAGGCTGGTGAGAGTTAGTAGGAGTGGTAGTATGCCTCACATGTTTGTGTAGGTTATACTGTCATACCAAGGTATGTTCTGACTCTTTCCATCCTTGCTAACTCTAATAGGGTAACCTCCTTTTGCAACATAAGTTTCACCCCTTTGTTATTATTTTTCACAACTCATCTCTTCCCCATTTCACCCTCAGACAGTTTATATGTAACCCTAACATAGTCTGCCACTGCCTGCATAACACCACTTTGGGTTTTGCAACAGCTTCTATTTTAATTTTTAATCTGAAGCATAACACCTTTAATGTACCGTTTACCTGAAAAAAAAAACATCACCACTTTCTTCTTGCCTTTTGTTTGATGCTTCTCTTTAGCAAACAAATCCTTAATGTCGACTCTGTCCACATCATATAAATCTCATTCCTGTCTTAAAATAATCGATATTTCTCCTATTCAAATTCCAGGCATGAGCTGGCCAAGTCCCCTCATACAATTCCTTGCTACAGTGATGACACTCTCTTTGTACTTTCAAATGCACATTTCTATATGTGGCTTTACAAGCCAACCACTATTATATGTCATGTTACAAGCCAACCACTATTATATGTCATGTTACAAGCCACCCACTATTATATGTCATGTTACAAGCCACCCACTATTCTATGTGGGTTTACAATCCTCCCACTATTCTGTCCAAGATTCATACCCCTCCCATACCCCAGTGATTACAAAAACAATCTTTGATATCCCATTCCTTAAATTCTCAAGACAACCCGTATACTAGCACTTTCCATCCTTAATGTAAGCATGTTCATTTCAAGGACAGACCATGTAGCCACATGATCAGAAAGAAAAACATAATGCATCCATTATCTATTTCCTGTGGAGATTTAGAGCAGAAAAAAACTATATACATTTTCAAATTATTTATTTTACAAGTAAAGGCTCTGACTTTACCTGCCATTATGTGAATAGAAGATACAAATTTCTCACATAACTTATCACTACCCATCTTTATATCCCAGGTATGATGATCACAATTAAAATAGTCCAAAACTACTATAGCAAGATTTACCTCTATATACTTGTTGGGATCACAGTACATGCAGAATAATTATTTGGAGGAGGAATGAGGTTTAATGGAGGGCAGGAATTGTATGAGATTTGTAATGTTTAACTGACAATGGCTGGATAGCTTATAAGTGATGTATAACATTTGCAACTGAAAATATGTCAATATGGTTGTTTTTCATTTACATAAGTGTATGATTTCCTATGTCACAAGTGATTAAGTGTTGGGTTAAGAGGGTAGCCTAATGGTTAAGGTGTTTTCCTTACAATCACAAGGTGCAAGGTTTGAGCCTCACAAGGGATAATTGGTTAGGCTTAAAATGGCTCACAAGGGCAGGTAGCCTAGTACTAACCTATGAATCCTATGAATTATTTAATAAAGATGTTTCTTGTTTGAAAAAAACATACTTAGTGAGATACTGAAAAAGTTGAACTTTGTTCATAACTCAGGTATAAATTTACAAGACTATGACCCACATAATCTAACCTCATATGTTACAATCAACTATAATAAGTCTACCTGACAATCTCACACTGAATGCAATACGCTAATCCTGCTATTAATCAAGATCAGCACCAGCGGGCAAGTATCTCTACCCATACTTCCAAATCACATCCTACCGCATAATCACAAAAAATTATTACCGCTACTCCTCAGTCAGAGACCTTATATCCAATAAACAAAGACTGTCAAAATAAAGATTCCCCCACCAACAAACAAAAAGTAATCATGTAACCTCATTTTTTTCAGACTATTAGCCTTCAATGGCAACAAACAAAAGTTACATTTTCCTTTTATGGTATCTTTTTTTCCCTTCTACTTTCTTCTTACATTTGCTATATCTGACTCTCTCCCCAATAGATAGGCAGTCAGCAATATCTTCCCCTGACAGTTCTACCTCATGTAAGCAAGCAAATCTATTGCCCCCATCTGTAACCACTGTATTATCCAGTTGCTCTAAAGTAGAAACTTCAGAATTTCACTATTTTAGAATCTATTTCACAATCTGGCTGTTTGCTGTCTGCATGTTCAAGTTGTTCCAACATAGTTTTGTAATTTCCTTCACCCATTACTTTATGTTGGTAATATTTCAAACATAACCAGTGTATCAGCATTATTAGAAACAGTAATAATAGTAACCCTATTCTTCATTGCGTTCATATACTTATAATCAAAAATGTCATTTAGCACAGACCCAAGCAAATGTGAATCAACCCCACAACAATAAAATATTTTAGATTTTTTCCTGTGTAACTTTAGTGTCTTATTTCATGTCTTTTTATCTTAAAAATTGCACATTCATATGTTAATACTAGGCTAAACTCCCTTGCAGTCCATTTTAAGCCTGGCCAAATTCCCAATCCAAAGGTAAGAATCAAATCCTCTACCTTGTGTCTATGAGGTAAACACATTAACCATTATGCCAACCCATTGCCAAGAATATTTAACTCTGCCATGTAGACCACTAATATTAATAACAAAAGGCAAATGAGTCACAGTATTATCAACAGCTTCCAAAGAAAACCACATAACTCTGCCATGTAGACCATTAATATTAATAACAAAAGGCAAATGAGTCACAGTATTATCAACAGCTTCCAAAGAAAACCACATAACTCTGCCATGTAGACCACTAATATTAATAACAAAAGGCAAATGAGTCACAGTATTATCAACAGCTTCCAAAGAAAACCACACTTCCCAAGCCCTAGTTTATAAGTTGCAGTCAGCAAACTGTTTAATAGCTGAAATAGTACTAAACAGGTCTGAAAAATGCATGTAGCTCAGTGTCTGAAATCCCTTCAGTTCTGAACTGAACAATGACTTTTTTAACAATGACTCTTTTTGTCCAAAACTGCCATACTAATAAAATTTAAAATTTTTAAACATACAATCCATAAATTTGTATGGTAGAGCAACTGATTCAAATATCATTTGACAAATGTGCTTATTACACATATCTACAAGGGAATGAACATCATCTGCCTTAAAGCCAAGCAGACTGTATACTTGCTAACTGTTAGACATTTTCTAACAGATAAATGCTATTGCAGCCTTGTTTCTCCACTCATGATGATTTCAGCATAACTCCATCTTGTCTCTTTTTGGTTGTGTTCTTGCATGATGATGCTTGCATCTGGCTGTTGAGCATTTCACATTGTTTCTTGTGGTCCAGTGACCACTATGCCTCCACAAGGAATAGTAAACAGTATTCCATAGCCTCTGACCAGGGCACTGTGACTTCTTCACTAGATTTGAATTCACTAATCATTTTTTCTAGAGTATCTTTGTTAAACAATCATCTGACGCTGTAAAACCTGGAAGATAATTCGAAAAAACTCCAAAAGCCAAAAACAAACCACAAACAGAACCAGTCCTGCAACACAAATCCAAAGACCACACTATGACAGTGTATTTTTAGCACTTTCATCTACTTTTTATTGCGTGAACTTTTTCAGAAAAACAGTTTACCCTACCCTAACATACAGGAAATGACATCAAACCAATTTAAACAGAAAACTTACTTAGAAAAGTACATCTGTATATCAATTGTGTAAAATACATTTTTTTCTTCTTTTTTTTCTTTTAAATTAAAAAATTATTTTGTATAAAAGAATATATAAAATGTGTGTACATATAAATTCACCTATATAATAAAAAACATTCTAAATTTATCAATTCATTTAATCCAGGTGCACTGTCTGCACCTAAATACAACTGCCAAAATGTTTCTTTACACTCTAATATATTGTTAAGCTCACCTTCAAACAAAACCTTGTTTACCTTCTATAAAACAAAGAATGCAAACTTTTTGAAATCAGGACATATGAGCGCATGTCTAGCTAGTGAATTTGTTTTGTCTTTCTTTTTGATAGCCAAATTGTGCTCGTATATCTTGTGTTTTAAACTTCTTACAGTTTTTCTGATGTAATAACCTTCACAGGACATGCAGGTGGCAATGTATGCAACATATTCACTGTTACAATTGTAATAGTTTTTTGCCCAAAAAGTTTTATTTGGGTGACTTAGAGTTACAAAGGAAGAATTGCTAATAAACCTACATTGCTTGCAGTTTCTGCAAGCTAAGTGCCCTTTTTATTACATCCTATTCTAGTGCTATTAGTGGTCATGTTGTTTCCAAATTCTACCATGTTCTTAATGTTAGTTACCTTCTTATATGTGAATTTGGGTGCCAGTCCTACTATTGCCACTAACTCTTTGTTTCCAAGTATGACTTTCTTATTGTTCTCTATAATGTTTTTATGTACCACATTTCATTAACTATAGGTATAGGAAAGGTACTCGTACTTCAAATAATTATTTTCTTGTTCACCTGATGTTTTGTCATTTACTGGACCAACCATTATGTCAGTTGAGTGCAAAATGGGTGAGGCCACACCCCTTCTTAGTACCATAACTTCATTTTCTATATTTTTTAACCACTCCAGTGTATAACCTCTAGATAGAAAAAGTGATCTCAAAAAAATAAAAGAACTTCTTCTAAGTAAATGTCATTATCAGAAGTTAATCTACTAAGCCTGATGATTTGTCCTTTTATGACTCCCCTTTTCATATGTTGTGGATGTAAACTTTCTTTGTGTAGATATTGATTAGCGAATACTGGTTTTCTATAAACCCTGCTCAAAACTTTTTTCTCTCCATATCTATACTTAAATGTAAATATAAATAGTTAATGGAGTCCCCAAATCCACTGATTTTAAAATCCAAAAAATCTGTAGTGGAATTGAGGTCCCTAACCAAATCCACAAATTCCTCGTATTGTCCATTCCATATAAAAAAACAAATCATCTATATATCTATAGTAGACTTGAACTTTATTGAAACTTGGGTGTTGGTTCAAAAACTTCAGTTCCCAGTTAACCATAACTAAATTTGCGAATACAGGTGCTACCCTTGCCCCCATAGCTACTCCAGAAACTTGTTTGTACAAAAGTTTATTAAATTTAAAAAAAAAATATTTAAAACCAAATCCATCAAACTGCAAATGGTGTTGACCTTTTCACCAGTGAAATCAGTATTGGTAGTAAGGTACTCTCTAAGATATTCAATACCCCTTTCTTGGTTGATGGAAGTGTATAGGGACCTAACATCTAGAGTACCAAAATAAATCGGTCTTTCTGTTATATTGTAATCTCTCAGTGTTTCTAACAAATGCCATGAATCTCTGAGATAGTATTTTGATTTCTGAACAATGGTATTGAGAATGTAATCTAACCTGACTGATATATTTTCTGTTTTTGAATGTTTAGCCAAAATGATGGGTCTAAATGGGGGATTTTTTTGGTTAGTTTGAATTTTTGGAATACCAAAAAAGAAAGCCATTTTGGGATGTTCAACCAATAGATAGTTGTAATTTTCATTGTCAATTTCACCTTGACTAAACATATCAAATAGTGTAACATCCAACGTTTTGTAACTTGTATTAACTTCTTCGCAATTGACCTTTTTTTTAAGTGTGTATGTCTTCTAACATGACCTCCATAGAACTTTCATAATCCTTTGTATTCATGATAACAATTTTTCCACCTTTGTCTGCTCTCATAGTTCTAATGTCAGGAGTCTTACTCAAGCTATGTAATGCATTGTGCTCGTCTTTAGTAAGGTTATCTTTATAATCTCCATTACTAATCTTCCTGAATTCACTTCCACATATAATTTGAAAAACATGGAGAGTAGTTTGTTCAATCCCCTGGCTATTTCTTCCCCAAATTATTTACTTTCCTGACCCCTGTCTAGCATTTGTTTATTGTGATGACAAGTTTAGATCCCCTGGGTGTGTCTGCTGAGGATTGTTGTGGCGATGTGGTTATCGAAGGTGAGTGCAAACTTTGTTAGCCAGAGTCCCCTTGTGTTGACAAGTAGATGCCAAAACAAGAGCGGCAGACTGAATCTATCAGTAAGCCATTTAGCACCCATTGGGTGACACATTTTGTTCTATTTGGGATGGCACGATTCATGCATGAGTGATGATACAGTGCCTTAGTGTTTTGAGGTTTAGACTTCAGCATTGAGTAGCATTTACCTCAGATTTTGCATGCTTGTACCTTGACTGTTTAGCACACCTTGGGTGGAGAGAGCTTTGCTTCCATTTTTGGGAAATCATCGGAAGCTGACCCTTGACATGCCTGGTTTGGGGCGTTTAAGGCTTCCTAGTGCAGGCGGGCAACTAGAAAGACAGTGGTATTTAACAAGACAACTTTAAAATGAGTGGGGGGAAAAAAAATCTGCTTGTCTCAGAACAGAGAGAGAGAGCTCTGGTCTTTTGAGTTTTAATATGCTGTTAAAACAGAATGCAAGCAAAAGCAAGGTAAAAACAAACTTGTAGGGGAGGGTTGAAAGTGCTAGGCTTACTTGGCTTATCATCTGATTTTTTATTTGTTAAACTAGTCTGCTTCAATACATCCTGCATCATGTAACTTAGATTCAACTTTATCAAGTATAATCTAAAATCTATTAAGAGTTTTCCTATATTCATGTTACAAGTAGGAATAAATGAAAAGCCTTTTTTTCAACACACTTTCTAATTCTGATGAAAGAGAAATGTTAGATAGATTAAGAATGTCAAGACAATAATTTTGTATGCCTTTTTGTTTACCATTTCCTTCTGTTTTTCCCCCTCCCCTTCCCCTTGTTTTGAGTGGAATTGAACTACTTCGATGTCCGTTTGTTCTCTGATTTGTCCATAGGAAACGGGCCATTGTTGTGACCAGTGGCAGTGTTGTCTAATGAAACTACCTGGGCATAGCTGGCCCTATTTTCATTGTTTTTTTCTATTTTGCTCTATTAGTGAACATTCACTTTGTATAACTGGAACATTGTTACCGTCCGTTCCTGAGTCTGACATATTTTTATTTGGAATCACCTTTTCAGTATTAGTAACACCACTTTCAGGTGGTTGTGTCGATACATTGCTATTTCCAGGACCACAGTTGTTAGTCATTGATTTCTCCTGTGTCCCTTCCTGAACAATGTAAGCCTGATTTAATTTATAAGCAAAAATGTATCTTTTCAATTTTGACTGCTTTCTAGAAATAATCGTAGCCCTGTGTCTATCAGCCTTCACTTCTAAACCATTATATAGTTCAATGAAGTCCTTAAAGCAGCCATAGTTTTTTATTCTTTCATCCATTAGTTTAATGTTCTCCTTAACTTTAATGACCTCTTTGCCATAATGTACCACTAGTTAAACTAATAAACCACTTGTTAAACAATCATCTGATGCTGTAAAGCCTGGAAGATAATTCCAAATTATCGTAGTATATTTATTCAGCAGTACCTGCTTGTGCTCCATCTTCCTCTGACGACTCAGTTGTCCCCTTTCCATTCCCTACAGAAAAGAGCTCTTCAGCTTCCCCTACATAAAGAGTAGGGATTCTTAAAAACTGTATTTGCCATGCACAAGGTTACAGTCACAAAAAGAAAACAAAAACGTATACAAATACAAAAGTGTAAAGTGACATATGTACAAATGTGGAAGTGTAGAGTAACACAGATAAATGCAGAAAAAAAGCAAAAGCAATCCAACTTTGTGTCAAACCAAAAGAGGCGTATAAACAGTTTTCTCCCCCACCACCACCACCACCTTTTTGAGGGTCACTCAAGGTCTACTTTTGTTGTATAAAACAACTTGACACCTTAGCAAGCCAAATAAACCAAACTCCTGCCACAATTTTATCCACAGCTTCCACATGGCTATGCCACAGGGTACCATAGTCACAATACAAAATGTTATGTAAACTTAAACATTTAAACCTGTGATATGGGAAACATTTGTATACTGCATCCCAAAACCTCATTATACATTAACAAGGAAAAGTCATGCATGACATGCTCCTCAGCAGCACAGCCATGATTCTTGTGTTCATCCTGAGCTTTACAACTCACATTCCCTTTAACGGGAAGCTTATTTAAGGAAAAAAAGCTCCCCATTTTGAAATGTTGGCATTAAACTCCAGCAAACTGTCTATTAACTAAGGAAGCACACCCATATTCTAAATAAAATAAATATGCCTTTTTTACCAAAGTTTTCTGCATGTATCTAAGGCTGTGTTGTTTATCTTGCCCAAGAAATATCTGCGCTGTTAATCTCTGAACATACTGTCACCAGCTAAATGACATATTTTATTTGCAAAGATACTATCTAAAAAATCCTGATATGGCAGGTACATGTAAAGCCATAAAAAATACTTTGCCTAATGTAAATGGTGGACAGTCAAATAAAAAAATCCAAAGAAAAGAGAAAAAACACCTGGCTGAACTAACTATAGTCTGTCTTTTCACTGTCATTTTAAAGAACAGACTTTTCAAAGGGTTCAAGTGGGAACGCCCAAAAAAGGAAAAACTAAATTTAGCACTTGTCTTTCCTACTGAGTTGCTAATATATAACCCAGAAAAATATCCCAATATACACATCAAGGTCCCACTGATGAGATTAACCTTCTTTCTGAAAGAAGACATGAATGGCTTCAACAGTTCAACTACATTTTTCCTTGTTGCAGCATTTCTAACCAATGTACACGAGAGCCACCCAAAAGCAATGCCAAGTGTTTTAGGCATAGGGTCAATAAAATATATCCTTCCTATTATCTCAGTCCTCCAAACCTTTATACTTAAACTTATTAAGCCAGACAGAGTCCCTCATACCATCAACACAACTGTACAATGTGAAATAAGTTCCCCAGGTTATACATGTCTCTAGCTGTCAAAACAACATCATCCACATAAATCAAAAAGACAGGAAGAATTTCACAATTGATGTACCAACAACCATGTCATAACTCAGTCTCACACATTTACTTTGCTGCATTCATGACTAAACAAAAACTATAACTGCTCAAGGGGCAGCCCTGTTTGACATCCTTCCCCATCCTGATCTTATCTGAAAACCAGCCATTGACCACCACACTAACCCATGAGAAAGCATATCCTGACTGGATACATCATAAAAAGATGGTACCAAGCCCATCAGCCTGCAAAATATCTTAGGTATGTGAATGAACTAAGTTGTCAAAAGCTTTATGTATATCACAGGATACCAATTTATCAATGTTGCACACCTGGTTAATAACACAAATAATCTCTGTGAGGAAAAGTCACATATCCTGCCTCTTTGTCCTGAAAGGGCATGGGCCCTGTCACTTATTAACACATGAATTCAAATCCATAAGCACAATTGAAAAATCTTAGCACAGCTTTTATAGTCAAATTTGCACAGAAAGATGGGGCATCTATTCTGAATATTCTCTTCTTGCCCTTCTTAAATAACAGAGTGTATCACAGCTTTATCCATAATACCAGCTTCAGGCCATTCCTTTAAAACACCTGAAAAAATGCTTTTGACCAAGATTCGCATCTACATAAAAGGCCTACACTAGCATACATTGGGACACCATCTAAATTCACAAAGCTTAATGCCCTATCCAATTCAGTTATAATAATGACCTGAATCTATTTCATCCAGCCACCCAATCTGACTTTTGGATATTGAGGAGATTGTCAGATTTGACCTGGCTATTAGCTAGTGCCCGTAAGTTCCAGCTCCTATCAAACTTTCCCATAATTCTTGCAGTAGCCTCTACTCTCAGATCTCATTTTTTGCCATTGTAAACAGGGCCGATCCCCATTTAGCACCTAAGTGTTCCTTAATATTCTTCATTTAATAGTTTAATTCTCCACACACACACACACACACACACACACACACACACACACACACACACACACACACACACACATATAAATGGAAACTGTTACTTTTGTCAAATGGAGCTTTGGTTAGCATCTGTTTAGTAGACACAATTTAATCAACTAAACAGATGGTCAACACCTGTAGACAAAAGTAGCAGATCGGATGATTCTCAAGGTTGGAGAATTTGTCTTTTCCCCGAGAATGGTGTGATCTCAGAGTTAGAATATATAATTAGCAGGGGTTGTGGAAGGTGCAGCCCCCCACATGGGGGTGCACAGAGGCTTGCCTACTGCAAAAAAAACAATGTTTTCTTTTGCATTTTGGTGTAAAGTTTTTGCATGCACCAAGACTAATGCTTGGCACATGCATAATAGCATTTCGATATGCATAATGTCAATCATTTGGTGTCAACATTATGCACATCGATATTACTTCTGTTCAAAAAAGGTAACTAAATCCATATATATGGTCAACTGAAAAAGAATGAATGACCAAAATATCAGCTATCATAAGATCATCAACAAAAGGGGAACATTGCAAATATCAACATGCTGTTATGTATGCACCAAGCAAAAATTTTGGCACATGCAAAAAAACTTTTTAAAAATGGAAAAAATGGGAATGACCCAAAACTACTCACCTTGTGGCAACAGATTCTATTAATGAGATGGAAACCAAAAAAGGTCTGTTTCAGTCTGCAAGTGACTCCTTAATACAACTATACATCCTTTCTTGTCCTGCATTTAAAACACTCATATACATCCAGTCCCTGCAAAACTTAACATCTTGTAACATTTTATTTGCCAGTCATTCAAAATCATTATTAAAGTCAATATCAAGGACAATGACCATGTCAACCAACAAAAAGGACTGTACAGTTTCAAAAAAAGGAAAATGTTAGGAATAATCTACAGGGAAATATAAGGTAATAAGGCAAAAACTGCTGACTACTTATGAAGGATCTTAGAACGACAAAACTGTATTCCCTCAAAACAGCTTAAAGTTTAGGAAGCAAAAAAATCTTCAGTAAACAAATAGTATTACAAGAGAGATTTCTGCACCATTTATAAATGAGATGAGAAATGCTGCTTATCATGTTGTTAATATTGCTAGCCATTCCCTTTGCTTTTCATTTTTTCTACATTTGTGTTAATTTATTTTACACTATTGTACTCCCAAACCAACAGGTGACTACATTTTTTGCTCTATCTGTGTTTGTTAGATGAATCTAAGCTACCACCTCCTTCCCCTCTGACTTTATGGAAATCGGATCATATAAGCAGTATTCCCCCAGGGTCTTGAATATCAGGTAAACTGCCAGGGAATTAATCTATGTCTAGATCCTGCATGCGTGTCAAGTTCCTCAGATACTGTAAAAGCTGTAAGCGTAGGGGGATTAACATGAGAACCTGATCCTACTTAATGAGCATCAGAAAAGAAACAGAAAAAGATGATAAGGAAGTGTTATCAAACCAAAACGGTCCTTTAGTGTGAAATGTATAACTAAAACTGACAGCACTCCTTCATAGAGTACCTCTTTTCATCACATTGAGCACATTTTAGTGGACAGGTACTAATTAAATTATTTAATTATCATAAGGAAAAAACAAATGCAGAACACTACACCTCTCAGGTTTTGGTTAAAAAAAAAATTATCTTTTTAAATTGTAGCAAACTGCTTCCTACAAGTGTGGTAAGCAAGTTGCTACAGTTTATATGCTGCATGAAGCACTACAGCACTCAGGTTTTATCTAAAAAAATATATATTTTTTACACTTAAACTGCAGCTACAGTTAGACCACTGTATTAGTTAGCCAGCATTGCACTAAGAGTAATCAACATGATGGATGATGGTCAATCAGATCGCACCCTCTAACACTTTCTGCCCAGGGCAGTAGCCCCTTTCACGCCACCCTAGCTACGCGACTGCCTTGCATCTAATATTCTAGCAGCACTAGTAACAGAAGTACAAAATGTACATAAATATGCTTCAATGAATTGTTCTGTTCTGAATTGCAAAATACATTTTCTCTTAATTTGAAAACACATTTCACACAGGACATCATTTTCCAGGGCAGAGCATTCTTAGTTGCATTAAATAATTTGACAAACTTACAGGCCAGGGAATGTCTCTCAAAGATAGTATCAGCAAGAGTCTCTCTCCTTAAATGAATAACAGAATTAATGTCAGCAATTCAAAAGCCTGGCAGTTTAATTATATTGTGCCACAAAGTATACCTGCCCATTTTGATGTCCAGAAGGGATGAAACCATAGACTGAATGGGTCTGCTAGAAAACAATTGTGCCTCAGCAACTGTCCCAGTAAGAGTTCTTTTTGGTTAACCTTCTGCAGCAGAGGCGCAGGCAACATTTCCTCATCGGATACACATTTCACCGCAGCATTTCCTTGTGTACCCATATACTTCTCAGGAGAACTTCCCGAAGCAAGAGAATCAACAGCAGAAAGTGGAAATGTTCAATCCACATAGCATCTCAGTCAATTGCAACTGCACTGGCGGGTTCTTCTTCATCAAATGTACCAGTTGTTTATTAGATAATTCTCCATGAGCAATATCTGTAACACTGTGCATTCTGAAGCAACAGAAACGTTCTCAAACGCAACACCTTCCACCGTGTTGGGTACATCTCTTTCCAATGCCATCATGAAACGTTATTAAGCACCACCTACTAACAGATCTGGGCTTTATTAATCTATATATTCATCAATCACTGTATGCACATCAAAGTCACATATATTATAACTAGACACATTTTATTATTACATCATTACAAAAAGCTACAAGAAACAATGTAAATCATCTCATATATAATACCTTTGTTTTCATACCTCCCAGACTTTAGCTCCCCACCTATTTTAAATATTTTGAACTATACACATGGGTACACATGGATACTTTCAATTTCAATAAATTAATCTTTTCTAAACTTAATATATATTCAAACTATGTGGGGGTCTACACCCCCACACCCCCCATTGTGGAGGGTGGTGCCCCCACCATCCCCCCTTACTATATATTCTAACGCCAGGGTCTCACTACAGTGGGGAAAAGAACATATATAACTTTCAGTGAAATGTGTTTCAGTGAATTGTGTTTTCAATGAATTGTGCTTTCAGTGATTTGGCACAGTCATTTGACTTTCAGTGAAATGTGCTTTCAGTGAATAGTCCTATATATATATATATATATATATATATATATATATATATATATATATATATATATATATCAGCAAAGCAGACCCAACAGGAAGATACAGCCAGTACTCCACTCCAAACGACTCAAAGCCAGTAAAACTCCAAAATCGAGCACGATATATACAAGAAGAATTTTATTGACGTTAGCGCTTTCACAGGTACCCCTGCTTCATCAGACGTTACAAATAAATCATCTCCATGCAGCATTATATACCAAATTTTAAAATACATCATTTCCTGTTCAACCTCACTTCCTGTTAAAATAAGACAAACTCTGCCTTAAAGTGATACTAATCCTATAAACATCAGCCACACACATAAAACTAAATTAAACAACTAGACGTCTTTCAAGACTAATATCAAATCTTAAAACTTCGAAACCCATATGATCGAACACCATATGTTCAAAGTTTTAAAACTTCGAAATTCTGAATGGGGATTTGCATACAGCGTGGACCAGGAGATTTCCCTTGTCCTTGCTGTAGTGCGATCTCGGAGTTGGTATATTTAAGTTGTGGGGGGGTGGGGGTGCAGGGGGGCTTACCCCCCTGCTATACACAGTTTCTGTCGATCAAATGGCTTGTCGACCATCTCAGGTAGATCCATATATCTATATATATATAATTTTTCCCCATCTATTAATATCCTCCTCATATTCCTCCTTGCACTTCTTATATTCCAGTATCTTCAGCCTCCATATTTTTTATTTTCCATAATTAAGTATTAAGTAAACCATCTTATGTTTTTGTATGTCACCACCATTACATTAATGACTTATAAAATGGTCGTACTGTGTTACAATCATTCCATAACTGTGCAATTTCTTCTTGACATTCATCAGTCGCTAGAATACCCCCATTAATTTTTTTATTTCTTTTTTCTATTTTATATGTTTCATCAATGTCCAGCTTTGTCATATGGCCTTAAGAGCTGAAAAATAAATTATTTTCTACATTTTATTTCCCTCAGTCCTTCTGTGTATAAGTCATAATCGATTTCACTTCACGTTTTACTTATTTATATGGATACATTATTTTCTTGCCTGTAATCATTTCTCTACAAGCCTTGACATCCTTATTTACCCTTTTATCTTCTCCTACTACTGTTAAAATCTCTGATTATTGTAATATCTGTTTTAACAATTGAGTAGTTCTTCACTTAATCAAACATGAGCTGTTACCCGTTATCGTTTATATGTGTATATTACCCCTAATCGTATTACTCTCTTCCTCCACTTTCCATATTATCATACTTTGCTCTTGGCATAACTTTATCTGATGAATTTTGCTCCTGCCGCTCTTCATTGCTTTCATCTGGAAAAGATTTGTTCCTCTATTTCTGGCCAAGATAAGCTGTTTAATTGCCTGGTACTTTCTCAATGATTATAACTGTTGCAGCACTTCGGCATCCAAACTTCCTTGCCACACAATCAGCAGCCAGTTGTGGTACTCCTTGCCTGCAGCATTTGTGCATTCTATTGCATCGATTTTTTTCTGTGACACATTTACTGACATGTGAATTCCTTCATTCTCTCTCTCATTCTGTCTTTCTCTCTTGACAAAATACCTCCTGTATTACACTCCCCACTCTTCCTACAGAAGCTCTTTGACCTCACCCACAACAAAAGAGTAGTGGAATTTCTCTCACCAAACAGAGTACCAGTAAACTGCCATTTAGGTGCCAAGATCTCTGATACCTCCAGGACTCTAAAGATTCCTCCTCCTCCTGAAAAAATATGGCTACAACATGGTGGTGGTGTCCATGTGGGAGTGAATGACTTAAGACACAGAACCCTGAGGGGCATGCAGGAAGAGATAGATGTTGGAACTCTTTATGCATGTGACAGAGGCAGGGAAGTCACTGGTCCTGAGTAGAATTCTTTTTTCTCCAAGAATGATGCCTAGGTACAAGGAAAAAGATAACTGGTTTCAACAATTAATTAAAAACTGATGTCATTCCAAAAGAATTCAGTATGTATCAAAATGGCACGGGATACTCTGCAATCTGACCTGCTTCACATAGAACAATCTGCACCGCTCATTCCAAGGCTTCCACATACTGCCAAAAACCTGGCTGAACCACACCTCAGACTGTTCAAACTATGTTTAACAGGTTTTGTCCATGCAGTACACTGCAGCTGTGACCAGAAATTATGGACCCATCAGCCTAACCAGTCCTACCAACCATGCAAAGGCACTAGAAGAAACAGTCCACTACTTCAACACATATTTTCTGCAAATGTTAAACCATCATGCACCCACCAGAACCATTAGAATAAAAGCAAAATACGCCCCCTGGCTAACCAAGATAACTAAATCCGTTCTCAAAGACATGGACAAAGCATGGATACAATATCACAAAAACAGAACCCAGTCAACAAAACAAAACTACTTAGAACTCCGTAATAAAGCCAAAAAGCTCATTAAACTAGACAAAATCAACTACTGCCAAAACCTTCAGGAAAAATATAATCACAACCCTCAGAAATTTTGGGCCACTATAAACACTATACTCCAACCAGGCAAATCTGGCACCCCAACACCTAGCAGAACCCTAGTCTAACAGCAGATGTCCTTTCCTAACAACCCCACTAAATTGCACAAATACTCAAGATAATACACCCACCTTTAGCCTACACCCAGTGTCAACCAAATTCATTTTAGAACTCCTCCACATGCTCAAACCTACCACCCTGGCCACAGATAATTTACCAGCAGAATTCTTACAACTAGCAGCAGAGGATATTGCCTATCTTGTTACTATTTTAATTATTAGATCAATATCAGAATATAAAGTACCTACTATATGGAAGATCTCCCACATGATACCACTGCACAAGGGTGGCAACTCCTTAGAACTCAACAACTACCAATCAATTGCTATTTTCTCACCCTTATCAAAAATATTAGAAAGAGTAGTTCACACCCAACTGATGGATCACCTTCTAAAAAACAATCTACTAACTAAATATCAACACAGTTTTAGACCCTTCCACACCACAACAGCTCTATTATCCTTTACCAACACAGTTAACCAACACCGAAACAGGGGACAGCTAGTTTCTGCCATTTTTCTAGATCTATCTAAAGCTTTCGATACAGTCAACCATAATAGACTCCTTAATACACTACCTTACCTTAACATCAACACCCACTCAATCTCAGTGTTTAAAAGCTACCTATCAGAGCATCAACAAGCAGTAAAATGACAAAACCAACTATCCCCTCTCCTACCAGTAGCCTTAGGAGTCCCTCCAGGCTCCAACCTCGGTGCACTACTTTTCTTTCTGTTCACAGACCAGCTGTCCACACCCAGTGCATCAGTGGTACAGTACACTGATGACACTCTCATATGCACAGCTCACACATCAGCAGATCTTCACTCCGTAACTCAGAATTGCTTCTCATTAGCTGAAACCTAGTTCACAAACTCCCAGCTTATCCTGAACCCAAATAAAACAAAACTCCTTCTTTTCAGCCCCTGCAGATCCCTTCCCACATGACAACTTTACCATCATGTCCAATAACAACACCATAATCACCCCTACCTCCCACACCAAACTATTAGGTGTAGAAATAGATAACCTAAAATTTGACATTCACATTGCCCAAACTATCAAAAGGGTTCTCAAAAAACTTGGCCTCCTATACCGGAACAAAAAAATTCTCACTAAACACACCAAATCCACTATAGCCAGGGCACATCTCTTGTCCACCCTCCTTTACGCATCCCTAATTTTAACCAACCTCCAGAAAACCGACCTACTCAAATTAGAATCTCGTTACAACAAGATAGCTAGATTTGCTACTGAGACCCATATAGGTCCCATCACTGTATAGCCCTCAAACAACTAAACTGGATAGAGCTACCTCAGCTAATAAAACTCAATCAACTGTCACTAACTCACAAACTATATTATGACCCAGCTAAAACCCTAGCTCTCAAAAACCTAATTACCCCCTATTCTACAACAAGAACCCTAAGATCTAGTAGCCAAAACTGCCTAGACATCATCAAATTTAACAATGATGCCAGGAAATCTCTTTTCGGTTATTCTGTTTCTAAAGCCTGGAATACCCTACTCAGCCACCTAACTTCCATTAGTTCCACCTCACAATTTAAAAAGCTCCTTAAAGTGCACTATACAAATAACTGGTTATGCGACTGTGACTCTCCAGGTTAAACATTTACTATACAGTCTAGCTCCTCCCTTAACCAATATGCCACACAAAACCCCTCCCTATCTAGTAGTATTAACCCATCAGAACTCTTGGTTAGCCCCACAGGCTTTGATTGCCCTCTACATTACCCTCCTCTGGTTTCAAACAGTAATCTTGTTGTGCACTTCCCACCACTAACATTAGGTGTCACTAATCAGTAATGCGACACTACTTCACCCATACTAATTTGAAACAATTAGACTACCCACAACAGATCTACTCTTACACAGTCTCACCCCTTCTACTTCATATTTTTCCTTCAGCATTCCATGCCACCTCAAGTGTATAACGTATATTATGTACCCCAGTAAAACTAATATGTAGTGTAAAAAGTCTGCTCCATCAAGATACTTCAAAAATGGGTTAAAACTCTTCATCTCCTAATTTTTTAAACTAACATAACAATGTAAAATATTTTAAAAGTTGCTGTGATTTCTGTAACAATAGTATAAACACTGTGCTAAGAAATGTGAATTAATTTTACTATGCACCACATGTACCTATATGCTAAATGTTAACACTTCTAACCTTTTACTGTGTATATAACTTGATATCCATAATTCAACTACTGTGGATCTCTTCCTGTATGAATTTTGATTTTAGATATTCTGATTATTGAACTTTGATTCTTATGCTGTTTTTATATATTTTATGTATTTAATGTATTTTTATCTGGAGCTTTTCTCCCCAGGCCTCCGCTAAAAATGGGCCTGTGTCCAATCAACTTCCCCAGTAAACAAATGTAAAATAAATAAATAAATGTATTATAACAGTCATGACAAAGTATGATATAAAAAATCTCACTAGACATGACCTGTGGCACTCTGGGTTTGTTAAGGATAGCATATGCCTAATGAATTTGGCAGTCTTCTTTGAGAGGGTTACACAGGCTGTTAACAGTGGCCACACCAATAGCACAGTATATCTCAACTTCACAAAGACATTTGACACCATACCACATGCCTGCATTGTAAGTAAGTTTAATGCTTTAAAAATCCATCTCTGTATGGTAAGATGATTAAGAAAGTGGCTAAAAGACAGAACTCATATAGTGCAACTGGCAGGTGCCTCATCAGAAAGTAAGACGGTAACCAGTGGTATCCCTCAGGGTTCAGTCCTGGGACCCCTTAATTTTTTGCATTCACTTTTCTGATCTTCAGTCCAGTAACCAAGACTCTGGCCTACTAAGTTTGCTTACAACTGCAAACTGGGTGTTTTGTCAAGTCCCCCTCTGATTCTCAAATCCTTCAGCAAGAACTTGCACTAGCAAATACTTGATGCACTAAAAATATTTTCAAATTAAATGCTAAAAAGTGCAATGTTGTTATATTTAGTAGACACCCCTTCCCCTCAGTATAAAGCTTAAACAACACCCAATTTCAAAATGAAATTATTGTTACAGATCTAGAAACACAGGTATAACTCTGTCTTGTCTCTTATTCAATCTTCCTGTGGCAGCAGTGGTCGTGAGGTCTTTCTACTTGGTTCAGATAACAATGAAGGGAACAACATCTAGATCAAAGCAAATTAGTCCTCTCATATACTACATTAATTGGTCTAATTATTAACTGCAGAACTCCGCCCCAGGATCTACATCTCTAAACAGATCAAACAGCTAGAATGGCCACTCTTAGCAGCCTGTGTAAGTAAAACAATAACAGGTTTAAAGACCCTAAGCTACCAACAGAAACTGGAAGAATTATCCTTTTATTTGATATGTTATTGGCTTTTGAGGGGGGAGAGCTATGCATTGCCTACCAAGCCAATAGGAACCCAATTATCTTACACCTCTTGTATTTCCACAACTCTAATAGTTCCACCAGTACCAAGTGTATTAATGTAAATCTTCACCAGGAGATAAAAACAAAATGAGATGGACAGAAAACTTTATTATGCAGCACCTCTCTAACCTTGGAACACACTATCCTTGGGGATAAGGTGGTGTGATAAACTATCATCCTGTAAACAGGACAAAGATGATTAAAGGGGTGCAAAAAATTCATCTTAGGCTTAACTGGCCTGGCTTTCCTGGAGAAAGGAGATACAATCCAGAGTGGCCATTATCATGGCTTAAATGGTCACACAACTGTCCTGGCCTTCTTGGAGAAAGGATATACAACCCATTGTGACTACTTATAAGGCTTAAATGGTCACATGACTGGCCTGGCCTTCCTGAAGAAAGGGGATCCAACCTAGGGTGGCTATTCACAAGGCTTAAATTATCACATAACTCCAATGCCTTGTAATTCCTATGATTGGTGAAGGACATTCCAGATGGTGCACTGTGTTCTATTATTGACCTGAAGAGGGTAGATAAAGGGGGATTATTAACTACTTGAACCTCAAGGACAGACCCTTTGCAAGTAATTTGGCGAGATAGAAGGATATTTTAATTATAACTGATACATGATGATGGAAGGATAAGTCTTTGCTAATGAAGGTATCTGGATCCCCAATGAAGGTGTCAGTGTTAAGCAGAGTTCCACGCATGTGATAATCAGTAGGACAGACTTGTCTCCTAAAAACAAATACACTACGGCTTTTGGCATTAGAGTTAAGATCATAGTAGGTAAACCAACTGTTGGTTCTGGCAAACCCATCTTGGAGAATAAGAGTATTCAAGGATTGTCAATAACAGCTTCCAGTTTACAGTCCTTGACATGTCAACCATAGACCTTTGACTCTGCTTTCACATTAGAGAAGTACATGCTGAAGAGGAGGAGGACCCAGGACAGAAGCCTGGGGGGCACCTCTAGTAACATGCATTTTAGATGAAAAAAAATATCACCGCATGTGTGTGTGTGTGTGTGTGTGTGTGTGTGTGTGTGTGTGTGTGTTTGATTAGAGATCCAGTTTGCAACCCGGTGAGTGACATAGGGATTCGTGTTTAGACAAGTAGTTTTGTTAATAATGCCAACATGGGGAATCATTTTGAAGGTTTTATCAAGCAGCAAATAAGAAGTTTGATCAAAATGGTGTTTGTTGATGGCATCTGTTACATTTTCAAATAAATGTACCACTTAAGGGGTACAAAGCCAGACTGATTAGGGACAAGGTTTCATTGTTTACGAAGTTGACTATGATCTCATTGAACCCTTCAGTTATCAGTTTGTTGTCTGTAGACGCATGACAACTTGCAATATAAATGTTATCTTTTTAACTAATCTCATTATGCCTAATTACATGAAGGATGGTGCCTTCTTGATTTAATGTAGTGGAGCTGTTCAGCTGAAAAAGGGCATCATACCCTGCATTTACTGACTCTTTTATTTCTAAGTCAGAAACTGGACCTTTTTGAACACTTTCAAAGGGTGATGCTACTTACTTCAATTTTTTTTCTGAGGTATGATGCAACTGACAGTACTTACGGGCAGGGGCAGATACAGCACAAGGCAACCTAGGCAGTTGCCTAGGGCCCAATGCAGGCTGAGAGACCAACAAAGTCAGCTTAAAACATCCACTTTTGCTCTTTAAGAGAATGGCCTGATTCATTCATGCCAGAGAAGACTTCCAGTTCATGTGAGTGCATACACACTTTTGGCATCTGAGATTTTGAATGCTGGGCAACCTGGATTGCAGCAGATGCCAAGCAATTTATATGCAGTACAGCAGCATATTATATTAAAAAGTACACCCAGATTTTGAATTGCTGAGTCATTTATTTGCAGATGCCAAGCAATTTAAGTGCAGCATAGCAGCATATTAAACTGAAAGGCACAGCCTGATTTTTGAATTGCAGAGTGATTTATTTGCAGGCAGCAGCAGTGCATATTGAGTTTCCTTGTTAGTGTGTGTGTGTGTGTGTGTGTGTGTGTGTGTGTGTGTGTGTGTGTGTGTGTGTGTGTGTGTGTGTGTGTGTGTGTGTGTGTGTGTGTGTGCGTTGCACTCAAAATCTGGACAAAAATAAAGGGGAGATGAAGGCCCAAAATGAGGGTCAGATTTCAAATATTACTCCTAAAAACTTTTAAAGTTGATAGAATAACATGTTTTGCATTGGCATTTTCTGAGGGATATGAAACCCGGAACTTAAATGTCTGTCATTATTTAATGACTTCAAGTCTTCAATGATTTGTCAGAAAACCACACATTTTAAGAGAAGCATACCAAAAATGTGTAAAAATCAAGATAGTTGAGAGGTATAGTCAGTGTGCTTAGTTAAGTGACATGCTCAGAGTCAAACCCTGCTCCTTGAGAATGAAAGGCAAGAATCTTAATCCTCCACCAACTGCCAGGCCTCCTTTAGCTTCTTTCTTTCTTTTTTTTCTGTTAAATCACTGAAGATTGCAGTCTATCAGTGTCAGTCAAAAGGTTTATAGTTAAGCTTTTCATAAAATACGTGTTGATGCAAAACCTGTTGTTTTGCTAAATTTAAAGCTATTTAGAGTAGTCTGCTCTTACATGTCTCCAGTTTTGGAGAACTTCTCTGATTTTGCCTCATATTTATAACCTGCCTTGTCCTTGAGCAAGTCACTTAACCAGACGGTGCTTTCGGGCAACTGGAAATTCGGGTTAGGTCCATGGTCCCCTGGACTGCAAGCCTAGTAACTGCACATGAACCACAATAGTTACAATGTAAAGGAAGGACAATGACTGTAGTAAACAGGAGCATCATCATATGAGCCATATTCTTTGGATGTGATCATTGGGTTCCTTGTTCTGCTGAATGTTGACAGTGTGTTTGTTATTTAGCTGTGGATAAATCTGACACCATGAAGTCTTGAGTATAATGTTAACATTTTAAGTATAAATACATTCTCCCTGAGCTTGTTTTTTACAGGTCCATAGTTACGAAATGGTGTGTGTTTGGACTACATCAGTTTGTTTAGCATTTGGTGCAGATGCATAAGTCTGTGAGCTGCTAAAGAGCTGCTTCCTGTAGAACATGGTTTGATTCCCTCAGCCTTTCTTGGTCTTCTATGTGACAATGCCAAGTTCCTTCAGCAGACAGTACTCTCTGGCTGCTCCTGAAAAGGGACACTTGTATCTAGTGGGCTGTGAAGATGTAGAAGTAGGGTAACTTCACCAAAAAGATGGAGCCTTGATTTTATAAAAAACTTTTTATATCCCAAGCACACGTAGAAAACCACGATAAGGTAACATAAACCACAAACAGGATACACAAAGAGTCTCCAAAACTCCAGCAATATAAAACGTTAAAATGTGTAGAAACAAGAAGTTAAGCGCTGTCGTCAAATATCTGACTTCTTCAGAATGTAAAATTGCTGGCTAAACAGATTTAAAATGCTGTTACAATCCAATCAGCTAACTGGTTAGCTCCACATCACTTCCTCCTAATTTTGTTTGTGTCTTTCGGCTTTTCCAGGTTAGGGGTCGCCAGAGCGGTCTGCTAATGATTGGCAGTAGAGTTTTACATGCTGGCTTGCCGGGCCTAATTAGAGTAAATAATCAAACCAAAACATCACGATAGCTTGTGAATGCATAAATAAATAATAAAAGTTACCCTACTTCTACATCTTCTTGGTTTGTGTTTGTTTGACTCGTCTTTATCTAGTGTCAGTAAATGTGAAACACAGTTGCCTTTTTAATTCCTTCACCGTTCCCATAGGCAATAATTATTACTTCACTATATGCTATTTGAGCATAAATCCCAGCACATCTTTTGTAGTTTAATGGACTATCAGATGCATTTTCACTAAATGCAAGTTTCAGGGGAAGAGAAGCTTACTGTTTCTCATGCTGTTTTCAATGTGAGAGTGTTTTGTTTAGAAAATGGCTGTCTGTGATTTTTTATAAAGTTTGAAATAACAGTTTAAAAAAAAATCTAAATTTCTGTAATAACTGTAAAAGTACAGAGGACTATAGCATGTACACTGACAGATTTGAACTGGGTTTCTGGTAATTGGGGAAAGATGATCAAGTAATGGGATATTGGTATGGCTGGTAGGCCTAGTTCATTACATTGTATCGGGTGTGTGTGCATGTGTGTGTGCGTTTGTGTGTGTGTGTGTGTGTGTAAAGGCAGCGTGTGGGTGTGGGTGTGGTGTGTGTGGTGTGCGGTGTGCACAAAGTGCAAGGTGGTGTGTGTGTGTGTTTGTGTGTGTGTGTGTGTGTGTATGTGGGTGCATGTGCGTGTGTGTGGGGGGGCTGTGTGTGTGTGTGTGTGTGTGTGTGTGTGTGTGTGTGTGTGTGTGTGTGTGTGTGTGTGTGTGTGCGTGTGTGTGTGATGACCCAGGTGTTTTGACTCTGGCGGAGTATGCTGCAACAATATAGGTCAAACATGTACCAAGTGATGTCCGATGAGGTAGCTCTTCTTGATAATAGAAAAGACATAGGGATATTAAAAATAAGATGTAGGTGCCCTGTTAGCATGTAAGCCCTCTCCCCAAAAAAGAATATATTGTCTGCAGTAATGTTTTTAATTTTGTATGACTTGTGAGTTGTTGAACAAAAGCTGTTGCAAAATGTACATTGTGTTTAATTGTTTTTCTTTATTCGTTGCTTTAAAAATGAATTAATTCATTAATGGGCCTAGATTGTGTAATGTAGTCAAAACATTTTGAATTTTATTAATATATTTCTTGCATTATCTTCATTACAGCCTCCAGTAACTGCAAAGGACATTTGTCAGGTCATGCAAACTGTGCTATTTGGGTGATAATCAGAACCGTCCGATCTTCAGCATCCATTATGTAGTCATTATGGCATATTACTGTGATACAGTTTTCTCTACAAGATTGGACTGTAAAGGATTTCAGCATTTGTTAACAACTGTTACTCAGGCAATTAGCACAGAGGATTAAAGCTCTGATTTGTTAATAAGTTGCTTCCTGTGGCAAAATGTTCAGGGATTTAATGTGTCCACCGTCATTCACCTACTGTGTGACAAAATGTGGCAGTGGAATGT